>NC_138862.1:133250844-133435815 GCF_965194805.1 Balaenoptera borealis
GACCCAGGAGTCCTAGGAGTCCTGAGCGGCACACTAGCGTTAAGCCACTGCCATGACTAAGGCTTCTGGGCAAATGCTGCATGCCTGCCAGCACTGTGGCTGCCGTCCTGGACTTTGTTTTGATCTTCGTGATCAGCGTAGATCGCCCTGTATGTAAAGGGGGCTCTGGCATGCCTCAGGCAAGGAAGTGGAAACACCTTTTGTCTTTCCTGTAAAGCACCCTTTCCTTTGAGGCACATTCCAGCACGCAAGGAAGGACTCGCAGAACGCCCTATGTAGGCACCTTGGAGGCTACGAGGATTCCTCGTTCAACTAGGGAATTCCTCCGTTTCTCATAAGGCCCCAGTATCAAAGTTGAACCCAGCCCACGTACGTGTCGTTTCTGAAGAACCAAAAGAGGCACGAGAAGCACTGTGCTACCTTCTCAGAATAATGTTTTATTTAGGCAGGGAGATTTGCACTGTGCGGCTGACCTAAGCGATTTAAGGCGCTAGGGAGGTCTAGGTGGCCTTGAACCTGCCAAAAGACTAGCAGGGCTCAGGAGGAAACGGTTGATTTTCCAGGCTGCATCAAAAAGTCGTGTTTCTGCTTGGCAGAGAGAGACGGCAGGTGTGTAAAGCGAGAAGGAACACGAAGCACAGAGTTGTTTCACTGCAGCTCAGGGTCCGCCCTGAGAGCCACTGGCATTACACCGAGGACTTTCCAGAACTCTGGTCGGGGCACATTTGAAAGACTTGTCAGTCTATCGATCCAACGAAGAAAACACTGCCTTGCCTTTCACGGTGCACTCAAAGAGACGACCCGGAGTACCCAGGTAGCGGCACGGTGCGCAGTCGGCCAAGAAGAGTCACTGAGCACACAGCGTTCTTCCAAGGGACATGGTGAGGCGGCGGGAGTCCTAGGAAGGGCACACTGGCCTGAATGCCCTACCTTCCCGGCCGGGGTCATGGAACTCGTTTGCACACGGCCACCCGTGGATGGAAACCCGGACATTACGTTGAGCCTGGGGGACAGGCCTGCTTTTCCCGTTATGTGAAGAGGGCTGCTGGAGGCCTCCTGCCACGAGTAGGAAACACTGTGTTAATCGAGGAAAGCTGCCTCTCCCTCAGTCGGCCTTGCCACTGTGTAGAGATGACGGGCAACCGCATTGGTTTTCACTTAAGTTGGAGGCCGCAGGTGGCCTGCTTTCCCGTTGGGAAAATAACGCTTCCCTCCTTAGGTCCCGATGCCAGACTTGGCACAGCCCACGGACGGGTAGTTTCTGAGCAACGAAAAGAGACTCACGCAGCCCCCTGGACCTTCCCTGATAAAACTGTGGCACGAAGGGAGTTCTGCTTGGGCTGAGTGGCGGGACCGACATAATTCCTTGGGTTAGGCCAAAGTGTCCTTTTCCCTTACAAAAGCTTAGGCAGTGTTGCAGGGGCAACAAGTCCGTATGTCAGGCTGCATCTAAAGTCGACTGTCTGCTTGGCGAGCGAGGGCAGGCTGGCGTTCCCAGGATGAACAGCGAGCCGAGGGTTTTTCCCATTGCAGTTCGGGTTCAGCGGCGGGGACCACTTGCAGTACACCTAAGACCTGCTAGACCTGTGCTCGGGAGGACTTTCGAAAGACTGGCAATCCACCTGTGCGACCAAGAGAGCGGTGTTTTGCCTTTCACTCTTCATTCCAAGAGATGATCCGAAGGGCCTAGGCCCCTGTATGTTGGTAGGTCGCCTAAGAAGTGGCATCCGGTACACACTGTGTTTCCATGAGACGTGGTGAGGACGCGGGCGTCCCAGGAGTCCTGCAAAGCACACTAGCGTTTAGCCACTGCTTTGAGTGAGGCTCCCTGGGAAACGCTGCATGGCTGCCCGGCGCTGTGGATGCAATTCCCGGACCTTGCCTTCAGCTTGGCGCTCAGCGTAGTGTTCCTTTTAGGTAGAGGCGACCCTGGGGTGCCTCAGGAGTGGACGTGGAAACACACTATGCCTCTCAAGGAAAGCCCACTTTCCTTCCAAAGACATGCCAGCAGGCACGCGTGGGCTGACAGAGCACTGTATTTCAGGCAGCTTTCACGTTGAACCATCCTTCTTTCCAGTTGGGAGGTACTACAGTGCTCTGAAGGTCCCAATCTCAAAGATGAGCACGGCCCCACGTACCCATAGGTTCTCCCGCACCGAAAGGGACACAAGGAGGACTGTGGCCCCTCCTCTGAATAACTTGGTAGCCGGGGTGTGGCGCACTGTGCGAATGGCACGAAATATTGGAGGGGCTAGGTCGAGTGAGTTAGGTGTCCCTGCAGCTGCCAAAAGCCTAGCAGTGTGCAGGGGGAAACCGTCCATTTTCCAGACTGCAGCTAACGTCGAGTGACTGCTCGCCAGAACGAGCCGGTAGCTAAGTACACCCAGAAGGAACACTACGCACCGGCTTTCTCCTTGCTCCTCAGCGGCAGCCCTGAGAGACACACTAGGCCATTACACCTAAGACCTTCTACACCTCTGTTCGGGGAGCACTTTTGAATGTCTTGGCTATCTAGCTATCCAACAAAGGAAAGAGTGTGTTGCCTCTCACTCGGCATGCAAAGAGATGATCCGGAGGGCTTTGGTAGCGGCACGGTGCTCAGGGGGCCAAGAAGAGTACTCGGTACACAGTGTTCTTCCAGGGGACATGCTGAGGCAGCGGGGGTCCTGGGAAAGGCCCACGAACATTCATGCACTACTTGCCTAAGGTTTCGTGGAAAGCCTCTGCACGCCTCAGTTCGTGGAGGGAATACCTGAACCTTACTTTGGTCCTCGCGGAACAGCACAGTGTTCCCTTTATGTATATAGGGCGCCGGGAGGCCTCCTGCACGGTACAGAAAGCAGAGTGTTTCTCTAGGAGAGCTCCCTTTCCCTCACATAGCCATTCTACTTGTGAAGAGAACACGAGCAACCACACTGTGTCTCAGGACGCTCTGAGGCCGCACTTTCAGCTCTCCCGCTGGGAAAGTAATGCTCTTCGCTCTAGGTAACCAATATCAAAATTGAACCCAGCACATGCACCTGTAGTTTCTGACCAACCAAGAGAGACTCAAGCAGCACGCTGGACCTTCCCTGATAAAACTTTGGCGCCAAGGGGCTCCGGCATGGGCTGAATGGCTTCAAGGACACGATTCCCGGGGATAGGCCAAATGGTCCCTGTAGCTCAGAAAACCCGAGGTAGCGTTCAAGGGGCAAATTGTACGTTTGTCGGGCTGCCTCTGTAGTCGGCCTTCTGCTTGGCAGAGAGAAGACGGCAGGTAAGGGTTCCCAGTCTGAACAACAAACACAGCGTTTTGTCATTGCAGCAGTGGTCCAGCAGTGGGGACCTTTTGCATTACACCTGAGACCTGCTAGGCCTGTGCTCGGGAGGCCTGTTGAAAGCCTGGCAATCTCCATGGGCACCGAAGAGAGAGCAGAGCGTTGCCTTTCCTTCTCCATGCAGAGAAATGATCCGAAGGGGCCTAGGGACCTGTGTTTGGGTAGGTCGCCTAAGAAGAGGCATTGGGTACACAGTGTTTTTCCACGCCCAGGGGGTGAGGACCCAGGAGTCCTAGGAGTCCTGAGCGGCACACTAGCGTTAAGCCACTGCCATGACTAAGGCTTCTGGGCAAATGCTGCATGCCTGCCAGCACTGTGGCTGCCGTCCTGGACTTTGTTTTGATCTTCGTGATCAGCGTAGATCGCCCTGTATGTAAAGGGGGCTCTGGCATGCCTCAGGCAAGGAAGTGGAAACACCTTTTGTCTTTCCTGTAAAGCACCCTTTCCTTTGAGGCACATTCCAGCACGCAAGGAAGGACTCGCAGAACGCCCTATGTAGGCACCTTGGAGGCTACGAGGATTCCTCGTTCAACTAGGGAATTCCTCCGTTTCTCATAAGGCCCCAGTATCAAAGTTGAACCCAGCCCACGTACGTGTCGTTTCTGAAGAACCAAAAGAGGCACGAGAAGCACTGTGCTACCTTCTCAGAATAATGTTTTATTTAGGCAGGGAGATTTGCACTGTGCGGATGACCTAAGCGATTTAAGGCGCTAGGGAGGTCTAGGTGGCCTTGAACCTGCCAAAAGACTAGCAGGGCTCAGGAGGAAACGGTTGATTTTCCAGGCTGCATCTAAAAGTCGTGTTTCTGCTTGGCAGAGAGAGACGGCAGGTGTGTAAAGCGAGAAGGAACACGAAGCACAGAGTTGTTT
Organism: Balaenoptera borealis; assembly: GCF_965194805.1. Lineage (NCBI taxonomy): Eukaryota > Metazoa > Chordata > Mammalia > Artiodactyla > Balaenopteridae > Balaenoptera > Balaenoptera borealis. The sequence continues at coordinate 133,255,031 of NC_138862.1, forward strand.
CACTGCAGCTCAGGGTCCGCCCTGAGAGCCACTGGCATTACACCGAGGACTTTCCAGAACTCTGGTCGGGGCACATTTGAAAGACTTGTCAGTCTATCGATCCAACGAAGAAAACACTGCCTTGCCTTTCACGGTGCACTCAAAGAGACGACCCGGAGTACCCAGGTAGCGGCACGGTGCGCAGTCGGCCAAGAAGAGTCACTGAGCACACAGCGTTCTTCCAAGGGACATGGTGAGGCGGCGGGAGTCCTAGGAAGGGCACACTGGCCTGAATGCCCTACCTTCCCGGCCGGGGTCATGGAACTCGTTTGCACACGGCCACCCGTGGATGGAAACCCGGACATTACGTTGAGCCTGGGGGACAGGCCTGCTTTTCCCGTTATGTGAAGAGGGCTGCTGGAGGCCTCCTGCCACGAGTAGGAAACACTGTGTTAATCGAGGAAAGCTGCCTCTCCCTCAGTCGGCCTTGCCACTGTGTAGAGATGACGGGCAACCGCATTGGTTTTCACTTAAGTTGGAGGCCGCAGGTGGCCTGCTTTCCCGTTGGGAAAATAACGCTTCCCTCCTTAGGTCCCGATGCCAGACTTGGCACAGCCCACGGACGGGTAGTTTCTGAGCAACGAAAAGAGACTCACGCAGCCCCCTGGACCTTCCCTGATAAAACTGTGGCACGAAGGGAGTTCTGCTTGGGCTGAGTGGCGGGACCGACATAATTCCTTGGGTTAGGCCAAAGTGTCCTTTTCCCTTACAAAAGCTTAGGCAGTGTTGCAGGGGCAACAAGTCCGTATGTCAGGCTGCATCTAAAGTCGACTGTCTGCTTGGCGAGCGAGGGCAGGCTGGCGTTCCCAGGATGAACAGCGAGCCGAGGGTTTTTCCCATTGCAGTTCGGGTTCAGCGGCGGGGACCACTTGCAGTACACCTAAGACCTGCTAGACCTGTGCTCGGGAGGACTTTCGAAAGACTGGCAATCCACCTGTGCGACCAAGAGAGCGGTGTTTTGCCTTTCACTCTTCATTCCAAGAGATGATCCGAAGGGCCTAGGCCCCTGTATGTTGGTAGGTCGCCTAAGAAGTGGCATCCGGTACACACTGTGTTTCCATGAGACGTGGTGAGGACGCGGGCGTCCCAGGAGTCCTGCAAAGCACACTAGCGTTTAGCCACTGCTTTGAGTGAGGCTCCCTGGGAAACGCTGCATGGCTGCCCGGCGCTGTGGATGCAATTCCCGGACCTTGCCTTCAGCTTGGCGCTCAGCGTAGTGTTCCTTTTAGGTAGAGGCGACCCTGGGGTGCCTCAGGAGTGGACGTGGAAACACACTATGCCTCTCAAGGAAAGCCCACTTTCCTTCCAAAGACATGCCAGCAGGCACGCGTGGGCTGACAGAGCACTGTATTTCAGGCAGCTTTCACGTTGAACCATCCTTCTTTCCAGTTGGGAGGTACTACAGTGCTCTGAAGGTCCCAATCTCAAAGTTGAGCACGGCCCCACGTACCCATAGGTTCTCCCGCACCGAAAGGGACACAAGGAGGACTGTGGCCCCTCCTCTGAATCACTTGGTAGCCGGGGTGTGGCGCACTGTGCGAATGGCACGAAATATTGGAGGGGCTAGGTCGAGTGAGTTAGGTGTCCCTGCAGCTGCCAAAAGCCTAGCAGTGTGCAGGGGGAAACCGTCCATTTTCCAGACTGCAGCTAACGTCGAGTGACTGCTCGCCAGAACGAGCCGGTAGCTAAGTACACCCAGAAGGAACACTACGCACCGGCTTTCTCCTTGCTCCTCAGCGGCAGCCCTGAGAGACACACTAGGCCATTACACCTAAGACCTTCTACACCTCTGTTCGGGGAGCACTTTTGAATGTCTTGGCTATCTAGCTATCCAACAAAGAAAAGAGTGTGTTGCCTCTCACTCGGCATGCAAAGAGATGATCCGGAGGGCTTTGGTAGCGGCACGGTGCTCAGGGGGCCAAGAAGAGTACTCGGTACACAGTGTTCTTCCAGGGGACATGCTGAGGCAGCGGGGGTCCTGGGAAAGGCCCACGAACATTCATGCACTACTTGCCTAAGGTTTCGTGGAAAGCCTCTGCACGCCTCAGTTCGTGGAGGGAATACCTGAACCTTACTTTGGTCCTCGCGGAACAGCACAGTGTTCCCTTTATGTATATAGGGCGCCGGGAGGCCTCCTGCACGGTACAGAAAGCAGAGTGTTTCTCTAGGAGAGCTCCCTTTCCCTCACATAGCCATTCTACTTGTGAAGAGAACACGAGCAACCACACTGTGTCTCAGGACGCTCTGAGGCCGCACTTTCAGCTCTCCCGCTGGGAAAGTAATGCTCTTCGCTCTAGGTAACCAATATCAAAATTGAACCCAGCACATGCACCTGTAGTTTCTGACCAACCAAGAGAGACTCAAGCAGCACGCTGGACCTTCCCTGATAAAACTTTGGCGCCAAGGGGCTCCGGCATGGGCTGAATGGCTTCAAGGACACGATTCCCGGGGATAGGCCAAATGGTCCCTGTAGCTCAGAAAACCCGAGGTAGCGTTCAAGGGGCAAATTGTACGTTTGTCGGGCTGCCTCTGTAGTCGGCCTTCTGCTTGGCAGAGAGAAGACGGCAGGTAAGGGTTCCCAGTCTGAACAATAAACACAGCGTTTTGTCATTGCAGCAGTGGTCCAGCAGTGGGGACCTTTTGCATTACACCTGAGACCTGCTAGGCCTGTGCTCGGGAGGCCTGTTGAAAGCCTGGCAATCTCCATGGGCACCGAAGAGAGAGAGCAGAGCGTTGCCTTTCCTTCTCCATGCAGAGAAATGATCCGAAGGGGCCTAGGGACCTGTGTTTGGGTAGGTCGCCTAAGAAGAGGCATTGGGTACACAGTGTTTTTCCACGCCCAGGGGGTGAGGACCCAGGAGTCCTAGGAGTCCTGAGCGGCACACTAGCGTTAAGCCACTGCCATGACTAAGGCTTCTGGGCAAATGCTGCATGCCTGCCAGCACTGTGGCTGCCGTCCTGGACTTTGTTTTGATCTTCGTGATCAGCGTAGATCGCCCTGTATGTAAAGGGGGCTCTGGCATGCCTCAGGCAAGGAAGTGGAAACACCTTTTGTCTTTCCTGTAAAGCACCCTTTCCTTTGAGGCACATTCCAGCACGCAAGGAAGGACTCGCAGAACGCCCTATGTAGGCACCTTGGAGGCTACGAGGATTCCTCGTTCAACTAGGGAATTCCTCCGTTTCTCATAAGGCCCCAGTATCAAAGTTGAACCCAGCCCACGTACGTGTCGTTTCTGAAGAACCAAAAGAGGCACGAGGAGCACTGTGCTACCTTCTCAGAATAATGTTTTATTTAGGCAGGGAGATTTGCACTGTGCGGCTGACCTAAGCGATTTAAGGCGCTAGGGAGGTCTAGGTGGCCTTGAACCTGCCAAAAGACTAGCAGGGCTCAGGAGGAAACGGTTGATTTTCCAGGCTGCATCTAAAAGTCGTGTTTCTGCTTGGCAGAGAGAGACGGCAGGTGTGTAAAGCGAGAAGGAACACGAAGCACAGAGTTGTTTCACTGCAGCTCAGGGTCCGCCCTGAGAGCCACTGGCATTACACCGAGGACTTTCCAGAACTCTGGTCGGGGCACATTTGAAAGACTTGTCAGTCTATCGATCCAACGAAGAAAACACTGCCTTGCCTTCCACGGTGCACTCAAAGAGACGACCCGGAGTACCCAGGTAGCGGCACGGTGCGCAGTCGGCCAAGAAGAGTCACTGAGCACACAGCGTTCTTCCAAGGGACATGGTGAGGCGGCGGGAGTCCTAGGAAGGGCACACTGGCCTGAATGCCCTACCTTCCCGGCCGGGGTCATGGAACTCGTTTGCACACGGCCACCCGTGGATGGAAACCCGGACATTACGTTGAGCCTGGGGGACAGGCCTGCTTTTCCCGTTATGTGAAGAGGGCTGCTGGAGGCCTCCTGCCACGAGTAGGAAACACTGTGTTAATCGAGGAAAGCTGCCTCTCCCTCAGTCGGCCTTGCCACTGTGTAGAGATGACGGGCAACCGCATTGGTTTTCACTTAAGTTGGAGGCCGCAGGTGGCCTGCTTTCCCGTTGGGAAAATAACGCTTCCCTCCTTAGGTCCCGATGCCAGACTTGGCACAGCCCACGGACGGGTAGTTTCTGAGCAACGAAAAGAGACTCACGCAGCCCCCTGGACCTTCCCTGATAAAACTGTGGCACGAAGGGAGTTCTGCTTGGGCTGAGTGGCGGGACCGACATAATTCCTTGGGTTAGGCCAAAGTGTCCTTTTCCCTTACAAAAGCTTAGGCAGTGTTGCAGGGGCAACAAGTCCGTATGTCAGGCTGCATCTAAAGTCGACTGTCTGCTTGGCGAGCGAGGGCAGGCTGGCGTTCCCAGGATGAACAGCGAGCCGAGGGTTTTTCCCATTGCAGTTCGGGTTCAGCGGCGGGGACCACTTGCAGTACACCTAAGACCTGCTAGACCTGTGCTCGGGAGGACTTTCGAAAGACTGGCAATCCACCTGTGCGACCAAGAGAGCGGTGTTTTGCCTTTCACTCTTCATTCCAAGAGATGATCCGAAGGGCCTAGGCCCCTGTATGTTGGTAGGTCGCCTAAGAAGTGGCATCCGGTACACACTGTGTTTCCATGAGACGTGGTGAGGACGCGGGCGTCCCAGGAGTCCTGCAAAGCACACTAGCGTTTAGCCACTGCTTTGAGTGAGGCTCCCTGGGAAACGCTGCATGGCTGCCCGGCGCTGTGGATGCAATTCCCGGACCTTGCCTTCAGCTTGGCGCTCAGCGTAGTGTTCCTTTTAGGTAGAGGCGACCCTGGGGTGCCTCAGGAGTGGACGTGGAAACACACTATGCCTCTCAAGGAAAGCCCACTTTCCTTCCAAAGACATGCCAGCAGGCACGCGTGGGCTGACAGAGCACTGTATTTCAGGCAGCTTTCACGTTGAACCATCCTTCTTTCCAGTTGGGAGGTACTACAGTGCTCTGAAGGTCCCAATCTCAAAGATGAGCACGGCCCCACGTACCCATAGGTTCTCCCGCACCGAAAGGGACACAAGGAGGACTGTGGCCCCTCCTCTGAATCACTTGGTAGCCGGGGTGTGGCGCACTGTGCGAATGGCACGAAATATTGGAGGGGCTAGGTCGAGTGAGTTAGGTGTCCCTGCAGCTGCCAAAAGCCTAGCAGTGTGCAGGGGGAAACCGTCCATTTTCCAGACTGCAGCTAACGTCGAGTGACTGCTCGCCAGAACGAGCCGGTAGCTAAGTACACCCAGAAGGAACACTACGCACCGGCTTTCTCCTTGCTCCTCAGCGGCAGCCCTGAGAGACACACTAGGCCATTACACCTAAGACCTTCTACACCTCTGTTCGGGGAGCACTTTTGAATGTCTTGGCTATCTAGCTATCCAACAAAGGAAAGAGTGTGTTGCCTCTCACTCGGCATGCAAAGAGATGATCCGGAGGGCTTTGGTAGCGGCACGGTGCTCAGGGGGCCAAGAAGAGTACTCGGTACACAGTGTTCTTCCAGGGGACATGCTGAGGCAGCGGGGGTCCTGGGAAAGGCCCACGAACATTCATGCACTACTTGCCTAAGGTTTCGTGGAAAGCCTCTGCACGCCTCAGTTCGTGGAGGGAATACCTGAACCTTACTTTGGTCCTCGCGGAACAGCACAGTGTTCCCTTTATGTATATAGGGCGCCGGGAGGCCTCCTGCACGGTACAGAAAGCAGAGTGTTTCTCTAGGAGAGCTCCCTTTCCCTCACATAGCCATTCTACTTGTGAAGAGAACACGAGCAACCACACTGTGTCTCAGGACGCTCTGAGGCCGCACTTTCAGCTCTCCCGCTGGGAAAGTAATGCTCTTCGCTCTAGGTAACCAATATCAAAATTGAACCCAGCACATGCACCTGTAGTTTCTGACCAACCAAGAGAGACTCAAGCAGCACGCTGGACCTTCCCTGATAAAACTTTGGCGCCAAGGGGCTCCGGCATGGGCTGAATGGCTTCAAGGACACGATTCCCGGGGATAGGCCAAATGGTCCCTGTAGCTCAGAAAACCCGAGGTAGCGTTCAAGGGGCAAATTGTACGTTTGTCGGGCTGCCTCTGTAGTCGGCCTTCTGCTTGGCAGAGAGAAGACGGCAGGTAAGGGTTCCCAGTCTGAACAACAAACACAGCGTTTTGTCATTGCAGCAGTGGTCCAGCAGTGGGGACCTTTTGCATTACACCTGAGACCTGCTAGGCCTGTGCTCGGGAGGCCTGTTGAAAGCCTGGCAATCTCCATGGGCACCGAAGAGAGAGCAGAGCGTTGCCTTTCCTTCTCCATGCAGAGAAATGATCCGAAGGGGCCTAGGGACCTGTGTTTGGGTAGGTCGCCTAAGAAGAGGCATTGGGTACACAGTGTTTTTCCACGCCCAGGGGGTGAGGACCCAGGAGTCCTAGGAGTCCTGAGCGGCACACTAGCGTTAAGCCACTGCCATGACTAAGGCTTCTGGGCAAATGCTGCATGCCTGCCAGCACTGTGGCTGCCGTCCTGGACTTTGTTTTGATCTTCGTGATCAGCGTAGATCGCCCTGTATGTAAAGGGGGCTCTGGCATGCCTCAGGCAAGGAAGTGGAAACACCTTTTGTCTTTCCTGTAAAGCACCCTTTCCTTTGAGGCACATTCCAGCACGCAAGGAAGGACTCGCAGAACGCCCTATGTAGGCACCTTGGAGGCTACGAGGATTCCTCGTTCAACTAGGGAATTCCTCCGTTTCTCATAAGGCCCCAGTATCAAAGTTGAACCCAGCCCACGTACGTGTCGTTTCTGAAGAACCAAAAGAGGCACGAGGAGCACTGTGCTACCTTCTCAGAATAATGTTTTATTTAGGCAGGGAGATTTGCACTGTGCGGCTGACCTAAGCGATTTAAGGCGCTAGGGAGGTCTAGGTGGCCTTGAACCTGCCAAAAGACTAGCAGGGCTCAGGAGGAAACGGTTGATTTTCCAGGCTGCATCTAAAAGTCGTGTTTCTGCTTGGCAGAGAGAGACGGCAGGTGTGTAAAGCGAGAAGGAACACGAAGCACAGAGTTGTTTCACTGCAGCTCAGGGTCCGCCCTGAGAGCCACTGGCATTACACCGAGGACTTTCCAGAACTCTGGTCGGGGCACATTTGAAAGACTTGTCAGTCTATCGATCCAACGAAGAAAACACTGCCTTGCCTTCCACGGTGCACTCAAAGAGACGACCCGGAGTACCCAGGTAGCGGCACGGTGCGCAGTCGGCCAAGAAGAGTCACTGAGCACACAGCGTTCTTCCAAGGGACATGGTGAGGCGGCGGGAGTCCTAGGAAGGGCACACTGGCCTGAATGCCCTACCTTCCCGGCCGGGGTCATGGAACTCGTTTGCACACGGCCACCCGTGGATGGAAACCCGGACATTACGTTGAGCCTGGGGGACAGGCCTGCTTTTCCCGTTATGTGAAGAGGGCTGCTGGAGGCCTCCTGCCACGAGTAGGAAACACTGTGTTAATCGAGGAAAGCTGCCTCTCCCTCAGTCGGCCTTGCCACTGTGTAGAGATGACGGGCAACCGCATTGGTTTTCACTTAAGTTGGAGGCCGCAGGTGGCCTGCTTTCCCGTTGGGAAAATAACGCTTCCCTCCTTAGGTCCCGATGCCAGACTTGGCACAGCCCACGGACGGGTAGTTTCTGAGCAACGAAAAGAGACTCACGCAGCCCCCTGGACCTTCCCTGATAAAACTGTGGCACGAAGGGAGTTCTGCTTGGGCTGAGTGGCGGGACCGACATAATTCCTTGGGTTAGGCCAAAGTGTCCTTTTCCCTTACAAAAGCTTAGGCAGTGTTGCAGGGGCAACAAGTCCGTATGTCAGGCTGCATCTAAAGTCGACTGTCTGCTTGGCGAGCGAGGGCAGGCTGGCGTTCCCAGGATGAACAGCGAGCCGAGGGTTTTTCCCATTGCAGTTCGGGTTCAGCGGCGGGGACCACTTGCAGTACACCTAAGACCTGCTAGACCTGTGCTCGGGAGGACTTTCGAAAGACTGGCAATCCACCTGTGCGACCAAGAGAGCGGTGTTTTGCCTTTCACTCTTCATTCCAAGAGATGATCCGAAGGGCCTAGGCCCCTGTATGTTGGTAGGTCGCCTAAGAAGTGGCATCCGGTACACACTGTGTTTCCATGAGACGTGGTGAGGACGCGGGCGTCCCAGGAGTCCTGCAAAGCACACTAGCGTTTAGCCACTGCTTTGAGTGAGGCTCCCTGGGAAACGCTGCATGGCTGCCCGGCGCTGTGGATGCAATTCCCGGACCTTGCCTTCAGCTTGGCGCTCAGCGTAGTGTTCCTTTTAGGTAGAGGCGACCCTGGGGTGCCTCAGGAGTGGACGTGGAAACACACTATGCCTCTCAAGGAAAGCCCACTTTCCTTCCAAAGACATGCCAGCAGGCACGCGTGGGCTGACAGAGCACTGTATTTCAGGCAGCTTTCACGTTGAACCATCCTTCTTTCCAGTTGGGAGGTACTACAGTGCTCTGAAGGTCCCAATCTCAAAGATGAGCACGGCCCCACGTACCCATAGGTTCTCCCGCACCGAAAGGGACACAAGGAGGACTGTGGCCCCTCCTCTGAATCACTTGGTAGCCGGGGTGTGGCGCACTGTGCGAATGGCACGAAATATTGGAGGGGCTAGGTCGAGTGAGTTAGGTGTCCCTGCAGCTGCCAAAAGCCTAGCAGTGTGCAGGGGGAAACCGTCCATTTTCCAGACTGCAGCTAACGTCGAGTGACTGCTCGCCAGAACGAGCCGGTAGCTAAGTACACCCAGAAGGAACACTACGCACCGGCTTTCTCCTTGCTCCTCAGCGGCAGCCCTGAGAGACACACTAGGCCATTACACCTAAGACCTTCTACACCTCTGTTCGGGGAGCACTTTTGAATGTCTTGGCTATCTAGCTATCCAACAAAGGAAAGAGTGTGTTGCCTCTCACTCGGCATGCAAAGAGATGATCCGGAGGGCTTTGGTAGCGGCACGGTGCTCAGGGGGCCAAGAAGAGTACTCGGTACACAGTGTTCTTCCAGGGGACATGCTGAGGCAGCGGGGGTCCTGGGAAAGGCCCACGAACATTCATGCACTACTTGCCTAAGGTTTCGTGGAAAGCCTCTGCACGCCTCAGTTCGTGGAGGGAATACCTGAACCTTACTTTGGTCCTCGCGGAACAGCACAGTGTTCCCTTTATGTATATAGGGCGCCGGGAGGCCTCCTGCACGGTACAGAAAGCAGAGTGTTTCTCTAGGAGAGCTCCCTTTCCCTCACATAGCCATTCTACTTGTGAAGAGAACACGAGCAACCACACTGTGTCTCAGGACGCTCTGAGGCCGCACTTTCAGCTCTCCCGCTGGGAAAGTAATGCTCTTCGCTCTAGGTAACCAATATCAAAATTGAACCCAGCACATGCACCTGTAGTTTCTGACCAACCAAGAGAGACTCAAGCAGCACGCTGGACCTTCCCTGATAAAACTTTGGCGCCAAGGGGCTCCGGCATGGGCTGAATGGCTTCAAGGACACGATTCCCGGGGATAGGCCAAATGGTCCCTGTAGCTCAGAAAACCCGAGGTAGCGTTCAAGGGGCAAATTGTACGTTTGTCGGGCTGCCTCTGTAGTCGGCCTTCTGCTTGGCAGAGAGAAGACGGCAGGTAAGGGTTCCCAGTCTGAACAACAAACACAGCGTTTTGTCATTGCAGCAGTGGTCCAGCAGTGGGGACCTTTTGCATTACACCTGAGACCTGCTAGGCCTGTGCTCGGGAGGCCTGTTGAAAGCCTGGCAATCTCCATGGGCACCGAAGAGAGAGCAGAGCGTTGCCTTTCCTTCTCCATGCAGAGAAATGATCCGAAGGGGCCTAGGGACCTGTGTTTGGGTAGGTCGCCTAAGAAGAGGCATTGGGTACACAGTGTTTTTCCACGCCCAGGGGGTGAGGACCCAGGAGTCCTAGGAGTCCTGAGCGGCACACTAGCGTTAAGCCACTGCCATGACTAAGGCTTCTGGGCAAATGCTGCATGCCTGCCAGCACTGTGGCTGCCGTCCTGGACTTTGTTTTGATCTTCGTGATCAGCGTAGATCGCCCTGTATGTAAAGGGGGCTCTGGCATGCCTCAGGCAAGGAAGTGGAAACACCTTTTGTCTTTCCTGTAAAGCACCCTTTCCTTTGAGGCACATTCCAGCACGCAAGGAAGGACTCGCAGAACGCCCTATGTAGGCACCTTGGAGGCTACGAGGATTCCTCGTTCAACTAGGGAATTCCTCCGTTTCTCATAAGGCCCCAGTATCAAAGTTGAACCCAGCCCACGTACGTGTCGTTTCTGAAGAACCAAAAGAGGCACGAGAAGCACTGTGCTACCTTCTCAGAATAATGTTTTATTTAGGCAGGGAGATTTGCACTGTGCGGATGACCTAAGCGATTTAAGGCGCTAGGGAGGTCTAGGTGGCCTTGAACCTGCCAAAAGACTAGCAGGGCTCAGGAGGAAACGGTTGATTTTCCAGGCTGCATCTAAAAGTCGTGTTTCTGCTTGGCAGAGAGAGACGGCAGGTGTGTAAAGCGAGAAGGAACACGAAGCACAGAGTTGTTTCACTGCAGCTCAGGGTCCGCCCTGAGAGCCACTGGCATTACACCGAGGACTTTCCAGAACTCTGGTCGGGGCACATTTGAAAGACTTGTCAGTCTATCGATCCAACGAAGAAAACACTGCCTTGCCTTTCACGGTGCACTCAAAGAGACGACCCGGAGTACCCAGGTAGCGGCACGGTGCGCAGTCGGCCAAGAAGAGTCACTGAGCACACAGCGTTCTTCCAAGGGACATGGTGAGGCGGCGGGAGTCCTAGGAAGGGCACACTGGCCTGAATGCCCTACCTTCCCGGCCGGGGTCATGGAACTCGTTTGCACACGGCCACCCGTGGATGGAAACCCGGACATTACGTTGAGCCTGGGGGACAGGCCTGCTTTTCCCGTTATGTGAAGAGGGCTGCTGGAGGCCTCCTGCCACGAGTAGGAAACACTGTGTTAATCGAGGAAAGCTGCCTCTCCCTCAGTCGGCCTTGCCACTGTGTAGAGATGACGGGCAACCGCATTGGTTTTCACTTAAGTTGGAGGCCGCAGGTGGCCTGCTTTCCCGTTGGGAAAATAACGCTTCCCTCCTTAGGTCCCGATGCCAGACTTGGCACAGCCCACGGACGGGTAGTTTCTGAGCAACGAAAAGAGACTCACGCAGCCCCCTGGACCTTCCCTGATAAAACTGTGGCACGAAGGGAGTTCTGCTTGGGCTGAGTGGCGGGACCGACATAATTCCTTGGGTTAGGCCAAAGTGTCCTTTTCCCTTACAAAAGCTTAGGCAGTGTTGCAGGGGCAACAAGTCCGTATGTCAGGCTGCATCTAAAGTCGACTGTCTGCTTGGCGAGCGAGGGCAGGCTGGCGTTCCCAGGATGAACAGCGAGCCGAGGGTTTTTCCCATTGCAGTTCGGGTTCAGCGGCGGGGACCACTTGCAGTACACCTAAGACCTGCTAGACCTGTGCTCGGGAGGACTTTCGAAAGACTGGCAATCCACCTGTGCGACCAAGAGAGCGGTGTTTTGCCTTTCACTCTTCATTCCAAGAGATGATCCGAAGGGCCTAGGCCCCTGTATGTTGGTAGGTCGCCTAAGAAGTGGCATCCGGTACACACTGTGTTTCCATGAGACGTGGTGAGGACGCGGGCGTCCCAGGAGTCCTGCAAAGCACACTAGCGTTTAGCCACTGCTTTGAGTGAGGCTCCCTGGGAAACGCTGCATGGCTGCCCGGCGCTGTGGATGCAATTCCCGGACCTTGCCTTCAGCTTGGCGCTCAGCGTAGTGTTCCTTTTAGGTAGAGGCGACCCTGGGGTGCCTCAGGAGTGGACGTGGAAACACACTATGCCTCTCAAGGAAAGCCCAGTTTCCTTCCAAAGACATGCCAGCAGGCACGCGTGGGCTGACAGAGCACTGTATTTCAGGCAGCTTTCACGTTGAACCATCCTTCTTTCCAGTTGGGAGGTACTACAGTGCTCTGAAGGTCCCAATCTCAAAGTTGAGCACGGCCCCACGTACCCATAGGTTCTCCCGCACCGAAAGGGACACAAGGAGGACTGTGGCCCCTCCTCTGAATCACTTGGTAGCCGGGGTGTGGCGCACTGTGCGAATGGCACGAAATATTGGAGGGGCTAGGTCGAGTGAGTTAGGTGTCCCTGCAGCTGCCAAAAGCCTAGCAGTGTGCAGGGGGAAACCGTCCATTTTCCAGACTGCAGCTAACGTCGAGTGACTGCTCGCCAGAACGAGCCGGTAGCTAAGTACACCCAGAAGGAACACTACGCACCGGCTTTCTCCTTGCTCCTCAGCGGCAGCCCTGAGAGACACACTAGGCCATTACACCTAAGACCTTCTACACCTCTGTTCGGGGAGCACTTTTGAATGTCTTGGCTATCTAGCTATCCAACAAAGAAAAGAGTGTGTTGCCTCTCACTCGGCATGCAAAGAGATGATCCGGAGGGCTTTGGTAGCGGCACGGTGCTCAGGGGGCCAAGAAGAGTACTCGGTACACAGTGTTCTTCCAGGGGACATGCTGAGGCAGCGGGGGTCCTGGGAAAGGCCCACGAACATTCATGCACTACTTGCCTAAGGTTTCGTGGAAAGCCTCTGCACGCCTCAGTTCGTGGAGGGAATACCTGAACCTTACTTTGGTCCTCGCGGAACAGCACAGTGTTCCCTTTATGTATATAGGGCGCCGGGAGGCCTCCTGCACGGTACAGAAAGCAGAGTGTTTCTCTAGGAGAGCTCCCTTTCCCTCACATAGCCATTCTACTTGTGAAGAGAACACGAGCAACCACACTGTGTCTCAGGACGCTCTGAGGCCGCACTTTCAGCTCTCCCGCTGGGAAAGTAATGCTCTTCGCTCTAGGTAACCAATATCAAAATTGAACCCAGCACATGCACCTGTAGTTTCTGACCAACCAAGAGAGACTCAAGCAGCACGCTGGACCTTCCCTGATAAAACTTTGGCGCCAAGGGGCTCCGGCATGGGCTGAATGGCTTCAAGGACACGATTCCCGGGGATAGGCCAAATGGTCCCTGTAGCTCAGAAAACCCGAGGTAGCGTTCAAGGGGCAAATTGTACGTTTGTCGGGCTGCCTCTGTAGTCGGCCTTCTGCTTGGCAGAGAGAAGACGGCAGGTAAGGGTTCCCAGTCTGAACAATAAACACAGCGTTTTGTCATTGCAGCAGTGGTCCAGCAGTGGGGACCTTTTGCATTACACCTGAGACCTGCTAGGCCTGTGCTCGGGAGGCCTGTTGAAAGCCTGGCAATCTCCATGGGCACCGAAGAGAGAGAGCAGAGCGTTGCCTTTCCTTCTCCATGCAGAGAAATGATCCGAAGGGGCCTAGGGACCTGTGTTTGGGTAGGTCGCCTAAGAAGAGGCATTGGGTACACAGTGTTTTTCCACGCCCAGGGGGTGAGGACCCAGGAGTCCTAGGAGTCCTGAGCGGCACACTAGCGTTAAGCCACTGCCATGACTAAGGCTTCTGGGCAAATGCTGCATGCCTGCCAGCACTGTGGCTGCCGTCCTGGACTTTGTTTTGATCTTCGTGATCAGCGTAGATCGCCCTGTATGTAAAGGGGGCTCTGGCATGCCTCAGGCAAGGAAGTGGAAACACCTTTTGTCTTTCCTGTAAAGCACCCTTTCCTTTGAGGCACATTCCAGCACGCAAGGAAGGACTCGCAGAACGCCCTATGTAGGCACCTTGGAGGCTACGAGGATTCCTCGTTCAACTAGGGAATTCCTCCGTTTCTCATAAGGCCCCAGTATCAAAGTTGAACCCAGCCCACGTACGTGTCGTTTCTGAAGAACCAAAAGAGGCACGAGGAGCACTGTGCTACCTTCTCAGAATAATGTTTTATTTAGGCAGGGAGATTTGCACTGTGCGGCTGACCTAAGCGATTTAAGGCGCTAGGGAGGTCTAGGTGGCCTTGAACCTGCCAAAAGACTAGCAGGGCTCAGGAGGAAACGGTTGATTTTCCAGGCTGCATCTAAAAGTCGTGTTTCTGCTTGGCAGAGAGAGACGGCAGGTGTGTAAAGCGAGAAGGAACACGAAGCACAGAGTTGTTTCACTGCAGCTCAGGGTCCGCCCTGAGAGCCACTGGCATTACACCGAGGACTTTCCAGAACTCTGGTCGGGGCACATTTGAAAGACTTGTCAGTCTATCGATCCAACGAAGAAAACACTGCCTTGCCTTCCACGGTGCACTCAAAGAGACGACCCGGAGTACCCAGGTAGCGGCACGGTGCGCAGTCGGCCAAGAAGAGTCACTGAGCACACAGCGTTCTTCCAAGGGACATGGTGAGGCGGCGGGAGTCCTAGGAAGGGCACACTGGCCTGAATGCCCTACCTTCCCGGCCGGGGTCATGGAACTCGTTTGCACACGGCCACCCGTGGATGGAAACCCGGACATTACGTTGAGCCTGGGGGACAGGCCTGCTTTTCCCGTTATGTGAAGAGGGCTGCTGGAGGCCTCCTGCCACGAGTAGGAAACACTGTGTTAATCGAGGAAAGCTGCCTCTCCCTCAGTCGGCCTTGCCACTGTGTAGAGATGACGGGCAACCGCATTGGTTTTCACTTAAGTTGGAGGCCGCAGGTGGCCTGCTTTCCCGTTGGGAAAATAACGCTTCCCTCCTTAGGTCCCGATGCCAGACTTGGCACAGCCCACGGACGGGTAGTTTCTGAGCAACGAAAAGAGACTCACGCAGCCCCCTGGACCTTCCCTGATAAAACTGTGGCACGAAGGGAGTTCTGCTTGGGCTGAGTGGCGGGACCGACATAATTCCTTGGGTTAGGCCAAAGTGTCCTTTTCCCTTACAAAAGCTTAGGCAGTGTTGCAGGGGCAACAAGTCCGTATGTCAGGCTGCATCTAAAGTCGACTGTCTGCTTGGCGAGCGAGGGCAGGCTGGCGTTCCCAGGATGAACAGCGAGCCGAGGGTTTTTCCCATTGCAGTTCGGGTTCAGCGGCGGGGACCACTTGCAGTACACCTAAGACCTGCTAGACCTGTGCTCGGGAGGACTTTCGAAAGACTGGCAATCCACCTGTGCGACCAAGAGAGCGGTGTTTTGCCTTTCACTCTTCATTCCAAGAGATGATCCGAAGGGCCTAGGCCCCTGTATGTTGGTAGGTCGCCTAAGAAGTGGCATCCGGTACACACTGTGTTTCCATGAGACGTGGTGAGGACGCGGGCGTCCCAGGAGTCCTGCAAAGCACACTAGCGTTTAGCCACTGCTTTGAGTGAGGCTCCCTGGGAAACGCTGCATGGCTGCCCGGCGCTGTGGATGCAATTCCCGGACCTTGCCTTCAGCTTGGCGCTCAGCGTAGTGTTCCTTTTAGGTAGAGGCGACCCTGGGGTGCCTCAGGAGTGGACGTGGAAACACACTATGCCTCTCAAGGAAAGCCCACTTTCCTTCCAAAGACATGCCAGCAGGCACGCGTGGGCTGACAGAGCACTGTATTTCAGGCAGCTTTCACGTTGAACCATCCTTCTTTCCAGTTGGGAGGTACTACAGTGCTCTGAAGGTCCCAATCTCAAAGTTGAGCACGGCCCCACGTACCCATAGGTTCTCCCGCACCGAAAGGGACACAAGGAGGACTGTGGCCCCTCCTCTGAATCACTTGGTAGCCGGGGTGTGGCGCACTGTGCGAATGGCACGAAATATTGGAGGGGCTAGGTCGAGTGAGTTAGGTGTCCCTGCAGCTGCCAAAAGCCTAGCAGTGTGCAGGGGGAAACCGTCCATTTTCCAGACTGCAGCTAACGTCGAGTGACTGCTCGCCAGAACGAGCCGGTAGCTAAGTACACCCAGAAGGAACACTACGCACCGGCTTTCTCCTTGCTCCTCAGCGGCAGCCCTGAGAGACACACTAGGCCATTACACCTAAGACCTTCTACACCTCTGTTCGGGGAGCACTTTTGAATGTCTTGGCTATCTAGCTATCCAACAAAGAAAAGAGTGTGTTGCCTCTCACTCGGCATGCAAAGAGATGATCCGGAGGGCTTTGGTAGCGGCACGGTGCTCAGGGGGCCAAGAAGAGTACTCGGTACACAGTGTTCTTCCAGGGGACATGCTGAGGCAGCGGGGGTCCTGGGAAAGGCCCACGAACATTCATGCACTACTTGCCTAAGGTTTCGTGGAAAGCCTCTGCACGCCTCAGTTCGTGGAGGGAATACCTGAACCTTACTTTGGTCCTCGCGGAACAGCACAGTGTTCCCTTTATGTATATAGGGCGCCGGGAGGCCTCCTGCACGGTACAGAAAGCAGAGTGTTTCTCTAGGAGAGCTCCCTTTCCCTCACATAGCCATTCTACTTGTGAAGAGAACACGAGCAACCACACTGTGTCTCAGGACGCTCTGAGGCCGCACTTTCAGCTCTCCCGCTGGGAAAGTAATGCTCTTCGCTCTAGGTAACCAATATCAAAATTGAACCCAGCACATGCACCTGTAGTTTCTGACCAACCAAGAGAGACTCAAGCAGCACGCTGGACCTTCCCTGATAAAACTTTGGCGCCAAGGGGCTCCGGCATGGGCTGAATGGCTTCAAGGACACGATTCCCGGGGATAGGCCAAATGGTCCCTGTAGCTCAGAAAACCCGAGGTAGCGTTCAAGGGGCAAATTGTACGTTTGTCGGGCTGCCTCTGTAGTCGGCCTTCTGCTTGGCAGAGAGAAGACGGCAGGTAAGGGTTCCCAGTCTGAACAATAAACACAGCGTTTTGTCATTGCAGCAGTGGTCCAGCAGTGGGGACCTTTTGCATTACACCTGAGACCTGCTAGGCCTGTGCTCGGGAGGCCTGTTGAAAGCCTGGCAATCTCCATGGGCACCGAAGAGAGAGAGCAGAGCGTTGCCTTTCCTTCTCCATGCAGAGAAATGATCCGAAGGGGCCTAGGGACCTGTGTTTGGGTAGGTCGCCTAAGAAGAGGCATTGGGTACACAGTGTTTTTCCACGCCCAGGGGGTGAGGACCCAGGAGTCCTAGGAGTCCTGAGCGGCACACTAGCGTTAAGCCACTGCCATGACTAAGGCTTCTGGGCAAATGCTGCATGCCTGCCAGCACTGTGGCTGCCGTCCTGGACTTTGTTTTGATCTTCGTGATCAGCGTAGATCGCCCTGTATGTAAAGGGGGCTCTGGCATGCCTCAGGCAAGGAAGTGGAAACACCTTTTGTCTTTCCTGTAAAGCACCCTTTCCTTTGAGGCACATTCCAGCACGCAAGGAAGGACTCGCAGAACGCCCTATGTAGGCACCTTGGAGGCTACGAGGATTCCTCGTTCAACTAGGGAATTCCTCCGTTTCTCATAAGGCCCCAGTATCAAAGTTGAACCCAGCCCACGTACGTGTCGTTTCTGAAGAACCAAAAGAGGCACGAGGAGCACTGTGCTACCTTCTCAGAATAATGTTTTATTTAGGCAGGGAGATTTGCACTGTGCGGCTGACCTAAGCGATTTAAGGCGCTAGGGAGGTCTAGGTGGCCTTGAACCTGCCAAAAGACTAGCAGGGCTCAGGAGGAAACGGTTGATTTTCCAGGCTGCATCTAAAAGTCGTGTTTCTGCTTGGCAGAGAGAGACGGCAGGTGTGTAAAGCGAGAAGGAACACGAAGCACAGAGTTGTTTCACTGCAGCTCAGGGTCCGCCCTGAGAGCCACTGGCATTACACCGAGGACTTTCCAGAACTCTGGTCGGGGCACATTTGAAAGACTTGTCAGTCTATCGATCCAACGAAGAAAACACTGCCTTGCCTTCCACGGTGCACTCAAAGAGACGACCCGGAGTACCCAGGTAGCGGCACGGTGCGCAGTCGGCCAAGAAGAGTCACTGAGCACACAGCGTTCTTCCAAGGGACATGGTGAGGCGGCGGGAGTCCTAGGAAGGGCACACTGGCCTGAATGCCCTACCTTCCCGGCCGGGGTCATGGAACTCGTTTGCACACGGCCACCCGTGGATGGAAACCCGGACATTACGTTGAGCCTGGGGGACAGGCCTGCTTTTCCCGTTATGTGAAGAGGGCTGCTGGAGGCCTCCTGCCACGAGTAGGAAACACTGTGTTAATCGAGGAAAGCTGCCTCTCCCTCAGTCGGCCTTGCCACTGTGTAGAGATGACGGGCAACCGCATTGGTTTTCACTTAAGTTGGAGGCCGCAGGTGGCCTGCTTTCCCGTTGGGAAAATAACGCTTCCCTCCTTAGGTCCCGATGCCAGACTTGGCACAGCCCACGGACGGGTAGTTTCTGAGCAACGAAAAGAGACTCACGCAGCCCCCTGGACCTTCCCTGATAAAACTGTGGCACGAAGGGAGTTCTGCTTGGGCTGAGTGGCGGGACCGACATAATTCCTTGGGTTAGGCCAAAGTGTCCTTTTCCCTTACAAAAGCTTAGGCAGTGTTGCAGGGGCAACAAGTCCGTATGTCAGGCTGCATCTAAAGTCGACTGTCTGCTTGGCGAGCGAGGGCAGGCTGGCGTTCCCAGGATGAACAGCGAGCCGAGGGTTTTTCCCATTGCAGTTCGGGTTCAGCGGCGGGGACCACTTGCAGTACACCTAAGACCTGCTAGACCTGTGCTCGGGAGGACTTTCGAAAGACTGGCAATCCACCTGTGCGACCAAGAGAGCGGTGTTTTGCCTTTCACTCTTCATTCCAAGAGATGATCCGAAGGGCCTAGGCCCCTGTATGTTGGTAGGTCGCCTAAGAAGTGGCATCCGGTACACACTGTGTTTCCATGAGACGTGGTGAGGACGCGGGCGTCCCAGGAGTCCTGCAAAGCACACTAGCGTTTAGCCACTGCTTTGAGTGAGGCTCCCTGGGAAACGCTGCATGGCTGCCCGGCGCTGTGGATGCAATTCCCGGACCTTGCCTTCAGCTTGGCGCTCAGCGTAGTGTTCCTTTTAGGTAGAGGCGACCCTGGGGTGCCTCAGGAGTGGACGTGGAAACACACTATGCCTCTCAAGGAAAGCCCACTTTCCTTCCAAAGACATGCCAGCAGGCACGCGTGGGCTGACAGAGCACTGTATTTCAGGCAGCTTTCACGTTGAACCATCCTTCTTTCCAGTTGGGAGGTACTACAGTGCTCTGAAGGTCCCAATCTCAAAGATGAGCACGGCCCCACGTACCCATAGGTTCTCCCGCACCGAAAGGGACACAAGGAGGACTGTGGCCCCTCCTCTGAATCACTTGGTAGCCGGGGTGTGGCGCACTGTGCGAATGGCACGAAATATTGGAGGGGCTAGGTCGAGTGAGTTAGGTGTCCCTGCAGCTGCCAAAAGCCTAGCAGTGTGCAGGGGGAAACCGTCCATTTTCCAGACTGCAGCTAACGTCGAGTGACTGCTCGCCAGAACGAGCCGGTAGCTAAGTACACCCAGAAGGAACACTACGCACCGGCTTTCTCCTTGCTCCTCAGCGGCAGCCCTGAGAGACACACTAGGCCATTACACCTAAGACCTTCTACACCTCTGTTCGGGGAGCACTTTTGAATGTCTTGGCTATCTAGCTATCCAACAAAGGAAAGAGTGTGTTGCCTCTCACTCGGCATGCAAAGAGATGATCCGGAGGGCTTTGGTAGCGGCACGGTGCTCAGGGGGCCAAGAAGAGTACTCGGTACACAGTGTTCTTCCAGGGGACATGCTGAGGCAGCGGGGGTCCTGGGAAAGGCCCACGAACATTCATGCACTACTTGCCTAAGGTTTCGTGGAAAGCCTCTGCACGCCTCAGTTCGTGGAGGGAATACCTGAACCTTACTTTGGTCCTCGCGGAACAGCACAGTGTTCCCTTTATGTATATAGGGCGCCGGGAGGCCTCCTGCACGGTACAGAAAGCAGAGTGTTTCTCTAGGAGAGCTCCCTTTCCCTCACATAGCCATTCTACTTGTGAAGAGAACACGAGCAACCACACTGTGTCTCAGGACGCTCTGAGGCCGCACTTTCAGCTCTCCCGCTGGGAAAGTAATGCTCTTCGCTCTAGGTAACCAATATCAAAATTGAACCCAGCACATGCACCTGTAGTTTCTGACCAACCAAGAGAGACTCAAGCAGCACGCTGGACCTTCCCTGATAAAACTTTGGCGCCAAGGGGCTCCGGCATGGGCTGAATGGCTTCAAGGACACGATTCCCGGGGATAGGCCAAATGGTCCCTGTAGCTCAGAAAACCCGAGGTAGCGTTCAAGGGGCAAATTGTACGTTTGTCGGGCTGCCTCTGTAGTCGGCCTTCTGCTTGGCAGAGAGAAGACGGCAGGTAAGGGTTCCCAGTCTGAACAACAAACACAGCGTTTTGTCATTGCAGCAGTGGTCCAGCAGTGGGGACCTTTTGCATTACACCTGAGACCTGCTAGGCCTGTGCTCGGGAGGCCTGTTGAAAGCCTGGCAATCTCCATGGGCACCGAAGAGAGAGCAGAGCGTTGCCTTTCCTTCTCCATGCAGAGAAATGATCCGAAGGGGCCTAGGGACCTGTGTTTGGGTAGGTCGCCTAAGAAGAGGCATTGGGTACACAGTGTTTTTCCACGCCCAGGGGGTGAGGACCCAGGAGTCCTAGGAGTCCTGAGCGGCACACTAGCGTTAAGCCACTGCCATGACTAAGGCTTCTGGGCAAATGCTGCATGCCTGCCAGCACTGTGGCTGCCGTCCTGGACTTTGTTTTGATCTTCGTGATCAGCGTAGATCGCCCTGTATGTAAAGGGGGCTCTGGCATGCCTCAGGCAAGGAAGTGGAAACACCTTTTGTCTTTCCTGTAAAGCACCCTTTCCTTTGAGGCACATTCCAGCACGCAAGGAAGGACTCGCAGAACGCCCTATGTAGGCACCTTGGAGGCTACGAGGATTCCTCGTTCAACTAGGGAATTCCTCCGTTTCTCATAAGGCCCCAGTATCAAAGTTGAACCCAGCCCACGTACGTGTCGTTTCTGAAGAACCAAAAGAGGCACGAGAAGCACTGTGCTACCTTCTCAGAATAATGTTTTATTTAGGCAGGGAGATTTGCACTGTGCGGATGACCTAAGCGATTTAAGGCGCTAGGGAGGTCTAGGTGGCCTTGAACCTGCCAAAAGACTAGCAGGGCTCAGGAGGAAACGGTTGATTTTCCAGGCTGCATCTAAAAGTCGTGTTTCTGCTTGGCAGAGAGAGACGGCAGGTGTGTAAAGCGAGAAGGAACACGAAGCACAGAGTTGTTTCACTGCAGCTCAGGGTCCGCCCTGAGAGCCACTGGCATTACACCGAGGACTTTCCAGAACTCTGGTCGGGGCACATTTGAAAGACTTGTCAGTCTATCGATCCAACGAAGAAAACACTGCCTTGCCTTTCACGGTGCACTCAAAGAGACGACCCGGAGTACCCAGGTAGCGGCACGGTGCGCAGTCGGCCAAGAAGAGTCACTGAGCACACAGCGTTCTTCCAAGGGACATGGTGAGGCGGCGGGAGTCCTAGGAAGGGCACACTGGCCTGAATGCCCTACCTTCCCGGCCGGGGTCATGGAACTCGTTTGCACACGGCCACCCGTGGATGGAAACCCGGACATTACGTTGAGCCTGGGGGACAGGCCTGCTTTTCCCGTTATGTGAAGAGGGCTGCTGGAGGCCTCCTGCCACGAGTAGGAAACACTGTGTTAATCGAGGAAAGCTGCCTCTCCCTCAGTCGGCCTTGCCACTGTGTAGAGATGACGGGCAACCGCATTGGTTTTCACTTAAGTTGGAGGCCGCAGGTGGCCTGCTTTCCCGTTGGGAAAATAACGCTTCCCTCCTTAGGTCCCGATGCCAGACTTGGCACAGCCCACGGACGGGTAGTTTCTGAGCAACGAAAAGAGACTCACGCAGCCCCCTGGACCTTCCCTGATAAAACTGTGGCACGAAGGGAGTTCTGCTTGGGCTGAGTGGCGGGACCGACATAATTCCTTGGGTTAGGCCAAAGTGTCCTTTTCCCTTACAAAAGCTTAGGCAGTGTTGCAGGGGCAACAAGTCCGTATGTCAGGCTGCATCTAAAGTCGACTGTCTGCTTGGCGAGCGAGGGCAGGCTGGCGTTCCCAGGATGAACAGCGAGCCGAGGGTTTTTCCCATTGCAGTTCGGGTTCAGCGGCGGGGACCACTTGCAGTACACCTAAGACCTGCTAGACCTGTGCTCGGGAGGACTTTCGAAAGACTGGCAATCCACCTGTGCGACCAAGAGAGCGGTGTTTTGCCTTTCACTCTTCATTCCAAGAGATGATCCGAAGGGCCTAGGCCCCTGTATGTTGGTAGGTCGCCTAAGAAGTGGCATCCGGTACACACTGTGTTTCCATGAGACGTGGTGAGGACGCGGGCGTCCCAGGAGTCCTGCAAAGCACACTAGCGTTTAGCCACTGCTTTGAGTGAGGCTCCCTGGGAAACGCTGCATGGCTGCCCGGCGCTGTGGATGCAATTCCCGGACCTTGCCTTCAGCTTGGCGCTCAGCGTAGTGTTCCTTTTAGGTAGAGGCGACCCTGGGGTGCCTCAGGAGTGGACGTGGAAACACACTATGCCTCTCAAGGAAAGCCCAGTTTCCTTCCAAAGACATGCCAGCAGGCACGCGTGGGCTGACAGAGCACTGTATTTCAGGCAGCTTTCACGTTGAACCATCCTTCTTTCCAGTTGGGAGGTACTACAGTGCTCTGAAGGTCCCAATCTCAAAGTTGAGCACGGCCCCACGTACCCATAGGTTCTCCCGCACCGAAAGGGACACAAGGAGGACTGTGGCCCCTCCTCTGAATCACTTGGTAGCCGGGGTGTGGCGCACTGTGCGAATGGCACGAAATATTGGAGGGGCTAGGTCGAGTGAGTTAGGTGTCCCTGCAGCTGCCAAAAGCCTAGCAGTGTGCAGGGGGAAACCGTCCATTTTCCAGACTGCAGCTAACGTCGAGTGACTGCTCGCCAGAACGAGCCGGTAGCTAAGTACACCCAGAAGGAACACTACGCACCGGCTTTCTCCTTGCTCCTCAGCGGCAGCCCTGAGAGACACACTAGGCCATTACACCTAAGACCTTCTACACCTCTGTTCGGGGAGCACTTTTGAATGTCTTGGCTATCTAGCTATCCAACAAAGAAAAGAGTGTGTTGCCTCTCACTCGGCATGCAAAGAGATGATCCGGAGGGCTTTGGTAGCGGCACGGTGCTCAGGGGGCCAAGAAGAGTACTCGGTACACAGTGTTCTTCCAGGGGACATGCTGAGGCAGCGGGGGTCCTGGGAAAGGCCCACGAACATTCATGCACTACTTGCCTAAGGTTTCGTGGAAAGCCTCTGCACGCCTCAGTTCGTGGAGGGAATACCTGAACCTTACTTTGGTCCTCGCGGAACAGCACAGTGTTCCCTTTATGTATATAGGGCGCCGGGAGGCCTCCTGCACGGTACAGAAAGCAGAGTGTTTCTCTAGGAGAGCTCCCTTTCCCTCACATAGCCATTCTACTTGTGAAGAGAACACGAGCAACCACACTGTGTCTCAGGACGCTCTGAGGCCGCACTTTCAGCTCTCCCGCTGGGAAAGTAATGCTCTTCGCTCTAGGTAACCAATATCAAAATTGAACCCAGCACATGCACCTGTAGTTTCTGACCAACCAAGAGAGACTCAAGCAGCACGCTGGACCTTCCCTGATAAAACTTTGGCGCCAAGGGGCTCCGGCATGGGCTGAATGGCTTCAAGGACACGATTCCCGGGGATAGGCCAAATGGTCCCTGTAGCTCAGAAAACCCGAGGTAGCGTTCAAGGGGCAAATTGTACGTTTGTCGGGCTGCCTCTGTAGTCGGCCTTCTGCTTGGCAGAGAGAAGACGGCAGGTAAGGGTTCCCAGTCTGAACAATAAACACAGCGTTTTGTCATTGCAGCAGTGGTCCAGCAGTGGGGACCTTTTGCATTACACCTGAGACCTGCTAGGCCTGTGCTCGGGAGGCCTGTTGAAAGCCTGGCAATCTCCATGGGCACCGAAGAGAGAGAGCAGAGCGTTGCCTTTCCTTCTCCATGCAGAGAAATGATCCGAAGGGGCCTAGGGACCTGTGTTTGGGTAGGTCGCCTAAGAAGAGGCATTGGGTACACAGTGTTTTTCCACGCCCAGGGGGTGAGGACCCAGGAGTCCTAGGAGTCCTGAGCGGCACACTAGCGTTAAGCCACTGCCATGACTAAGGCTTCTGGGCAAATGCTGCATGCCTGCCAGCACTGTGGCTGCCGTCCTGGACTTTGTTTTGATCTTCGTGATCAGCGTAGATCGCCCTGTATGTAAAGGGGGCTCTGGCATGCCTCAGGCAAGGAAGTGGAAACACCTTTTGTCTTTCCTGTAAAGCACCCTTTCCTTTGAGGCACATTCCAGCACGCAAGGAAGGACTCGCAGAACGCCCTATGTAGGCACCTTGGAGGCTACGAGGATTCCTCGTTCAACTAGGGAATTCCTCCGTTTCTCATAAGGCCCCAGTATCAAAGTTGAACCCAGCCCACGTACGTGTCGTTTCTGAAGAACCAAAAGAGGCACGAGGAGCACTGTGCTACCTTCTCAGAATGTTTTATTTAGGCAGGGAGATTTGCACTGTGCGGCTGACCTAAGCGATTTAAGGCGCTAGGGAGGTCTAGGTGGCCTTGAACCTGCCAAAAGACTAGCAGGGCTCAGGAGGAAACGGTTGATTTTCCAGGCTGCATCTAAAAGTCGTGTTTCTGCTTGGCAGAGAGAGACGGCAGGTGTGTAAAGCGAGAAGGAACACGAAGCACAGAGTTGTTTCACTGCAGCTCAGGGTCCGCCCTGAGAGCCACTGGCATTACACCGAGGACTTTCCAGAACTCTGGTCGGGGCACATTTGAAAGACTTGTCAGTCTATCGATCCAACGAAGAAAACACTGCCTTGCCTTCCACGGTGCACTCAAAGAGACGACCCGGAGTACCCAGGTAGCGGCACGGTGCGCAGTCGGCCAAGAAGAGTCACTGAGCACACAGCGTTCTTCCAAGGGACATGGTGAGGCGGCGGGAGTCCTAGGAAGGGCACACTGGCCTGAATGCCCTACCTTCCCGGCCGGGGTCATGGAACTCGTTTGCACACGGCCACCCGTGGATGGAAACCCGGACATTACGTTGAGCCTGGGGGACAGGCCTGCTTTTCCCGTTATGTGAAGAGGGCTGCTGGAGGCCTCCTGCCACGAGTAGGAAACACTGTGTTAATCGAGGAAAGCTGCCTCTCCCTCAGTCGGCCTTGCCACTGTGTAGAGATGACGGGCAACCGCATTGGTTTTCACTTAAGTTGGAGGCCGCAGGTGGCCTGCTTTCCCGTTGGGAAAATAACGCTTCCCTCCTTAGGTCCCGATGCCAGACTTGGCACAGCCCACGGACGGGTAGTTTCTGAGCAACGAAAAGAGACTCACGCAGCCCCCTGGACCTTCCCTGATAAAACTGTGGCACGAAGGGAGTTCTGCTTGGGCTGAGTGGCGGGACCGACATAATTCCTTGGGTTAGGCCAAAGTGTCCTTTTCCCTTACAAAAGCTTAGGCAGTGTTGCAGGGGCAACAAGTCCGTATGTCAGGCTGCATCTAAAGTCGACTGTCTGCTTGGCGAGCGAGGGCAGGCTGGCGTTCCCAGGATGAACAGCGAGCCGAGGGTTTTTCCCATTGCAGTTCGGGTTCAGCGGCGGGGACCACTTGCAGTACACCTAAGACCTGCTAGACCTGTGCTCGGGAGGACTTTCGAAAGACTGGCAATCCACCTGTGCGACCAAGAGAGCGGTGTTTTGCCTTTCACTCTTCATTCCAAGAGATGATCCGAAGGGCCTAGGCCCCTGTATGTTGGTAGGTCGCCTAAGAAGTGGCATCCGGTACACACTGTGTTTCCATGAGACGTGGTGAGGACGCGGGCGTCCCAGGAGTCCTGCAAAGCACACTAGCGTTTAGCCACTGCTTTGAGTGAGGCTCCCTGGGAAACGCTGCATGGCTGCCCGGCGCTGTGGATGCAATTCCCGGACCTTGCCTTCAGCTTGGCGCTCAGCGTAGTGTTCCTTTTAGGTAGAGGCGACCCTGGGGTGCCTCAGGAGTGGACGTGGAAACACACTATGCCTCTCAAGGAAAGCCCACTTTCCTTCCAAAGACATGCCAGCAGGCACGCGTGGGCTGACAGAGCACTGTATTTCAGGCAGCTTTCACGTTGAACCATCCTTCTTTCCAGTTGGGAGGTACTACAGTGCTCTGAAGGTCCCAATCTCAAAGTTGAGCACGGCCCCACGTACCCATAGGTTCTCCCGCACCGAAAGGGACACAAGGAGGACTGTGGCCCCTCCTCTGAATCACTTGGTAGCCGGGGTGTGGCGCACTGTGCGAATGGCACGAAATATTGGAGGGGCTAGGTCGAGTGAGTTAGGTGTCCCTGCAGCTGCCAAAAGCCTAGCAGTGTGCAGGGGGAAACCGTCCATTTTCCAGACTGCAGCTAACGTCGAGTGACTGCTCGCCAGAACGAGCCGGTAGCTAAGTACACCCAGAAGGAACACTACGCACCGGCTTTCTCCTTGCTCCTCAGCGGCAGCCCTGAGAGACACACTAGGCCATTACACCTAAGACCTTCTACACCTCTGTTCGGGGAGCACTTTTGAATGTCTTGGCTATCTAGCTATCCAACAAAGAAAAGAGTGTGTTGCCTCTCACTCGGCATGCAAAGAGATGATCCGGAGGGCTTTGGTAGCGGCACGGTGCTCAGGGGGCCAAGAAGAGTACTCGGTACACAGTGTTCTTCCAGGGGACATGCTGAGGCAGCGGGGGTCCTGGGAAAGGCCCACGAACATTCATGCACTACTTGCCTAAGGTTTCGTGGAAAGCCTCTGCACGCCTCAGTTCGTGGAGGGAATACCTGAACCTTACTTTGGTCCTCGCGGAACAGCACAGTGTTCCCTTTATGTATATAGGGCGCCGGGAGGCCTCCTGCACGGTACAGAAAGCAGAGTGTTTCTCTAGGAGAGCTCCCTTTCCCTCACATAGCCATTCTACTTGTGAAGAGAACACGAGCAACCACACTGTGTCTCAGGACGCTCTGAGGCCGCACTTTCAGCTCTCCCGCTGGGAAAGTAATGCTCTTCGCTCTAGGTAACCAATATCAAAATTGAACCCAGCACATGCACCTGTAGTTTCTGACCAACCAAGAGAGACTCAAGCAGCACGCTGGACCTTCCCTGATAAAACTTTGGCGCCAAGGGGCTCCGGCATGGGCTGAATGGCTTCAAGGACACGATTCCCGGGGATAGGCCAAATGGTCCCTGTAGCTCAGAAAACCCGAGGTAGCGTTCAAGGGGCAAATTGTACGTTTGTCGGGCTGCCTCTGTAGTCGGCCTTCTGCTTGGCAGAGAGAAGACGGCAGGTAAGGGTTCCCAGTCTGAACAATAAACACAGCGTTTTGTCATTGCAGCAGTGGTCCAGCAGTGGGGACCTTTTGCATTACACCTGAGACCTGCTAGGCCTGTGCTCGGGAGGCCTGTTGAAAGCCTGGCAATCTCCATGGGCACCGAAGAGAGAGAGCAGAGCGTTGCCTTTCCTTCTCCATGCAGAGAAATGATCCGAAGGGGCCTAGGGACCTGTGTTTGGGTAGGTCGCCTAAGAAGAGGCATTGGGTACACAGTGTTTTTCCACGCCCAGGGGGTGAGGACCCAGGAGTCCTAGGAGTCCTGAGCGGCACACTAGCGTTAAGCCACTGCCATGACTAAGGCTTCTGGGCAAATGCTGCATGCCTGCCAGCACTGTGGCTGCCGTCCTGGACTTTGTTTTGATCTTCGTGATCAGCGTAGATCGCCCTGTATGTAAAGGGGGCTCTGGCATGCCTCAGGCAAGGAAGTGGAAACACCTTTTGTCTTTCCTGTAAAGCACCCTTTCCTTTGAGGCACATTCCAGCACGCAAGGAAGGACTCGCAGAACGCCCTATGTAGGCACCTTGGAGGCTACGAGGATTCCTCGTTCAACTAGGGAATTCCTCCGTTTCTCATAAGGCCCCAGTATCAAAGTTGAACCCAGCCCACGTACGTGTCGTTTCTGAAGAACCAAAAGAGGCACGAGGAGCACTGTGCTACCTTCTCAGAATGTTTTATTTAGGCAGGGAGATTTGCACTGTGCGGCTGACCTAAGCGATTTAAGGCGCTAGGGAGGTCTAGGTGGCCTTGAACCTGCCAAAAGACTAGCAGGGCTCAGGAGGAAACGGTTGATTTTCCAGGCTGCATCTAAAAGTCGTGTTTCTGCTTGGCAGAGAGAGACGGCAGGTGTGTAAAGCGAGAAGGAACACGAAGCACAGAGTTGTTTCACTGCAGCTCAGGGTCCGCCCTGAGAGCCACTGGCATTACACCGAGGACTTTCCAGAACTCTGGTCGGGGCACATTTGAAAGACTTGTCAGTCTATCGATCCAACGAAGAAAACACTGCCTTGCCTTCCACGGTGCACTCAAAGAGACGACCCGGAGTACCCAGGTAGCGGCACGGTGCGCAGTCGGCCAAGAAGAGTCACTGAGCACACAGCGTTCTTCCAAGGGACATGGTGAGGCGGCGGGAGTCCTAGGAAGGGCACACTGGCCTGAATGCCCTACCTTCCCGGCCGGGGTCATGGAACTCGTTTGCACACGGCCACCCGTGGATGGAAACCCGGACATTACGTTGAGCCTGGGGGACAGGCCTGCTTTTCCCGTTATGTGAAGAGGGCTGCTGGAGGCCTCCTGCCACGAGTAGGAAACACTGTGTTAATCGAGGAAAGCTGCCTCTCCCTCAGTCGGCCTTGCCACTGTGTAGAGATGACGGGCAACCGCATTGGTTTTCACTTAAGTTGGAGGCCGCAGGTGGCCTGCTTTCCCGTTGGGAAAATAACGCTTCCCTCCTTAGGTCCCGATGCCAGACTTGGCACAGCCCACGGACGGGTAGTTTCTGAGCAACGAAAAGAGACTCACGCAGCCCCCTGGACCTTCCCTGATAAAACTGTGGCACGAAGGGAGTTCTGCTTGGGCTGAGTGGCGGGACCGACATAATTCCTTGGGTTAGGCCAAAGTGTCCTTTTCCCTTACAAAAGCTTAGGCAGTGTTGCAGGGGCAACAAGTCCGTATGTCAGGCTGCATCTAAAGTCGACTGTCTGCTTGGCGAGCGAGGGCAGGCTGGCGTTCCCAGGATGAACAGCGAGCCGAGGGTTTTTCCCATTGCAGTTCGGGTTCAGCGGCGGGGACCACTTGCAGTACACCTAAGACCTGCTAGACCTGTGCTCGGGAGGACTTTCGAAAGACTGGCAATCCACCTGTGCGACCAAGAGAGCGGTGTTTTGCCTTTCACTCTTCATTCCAAGAGATGATCCGAAGGGCCTAGGCCCCTGTATGTTGGTAGGTCGCCTAAGAAGTGGCATCCGGTACACACTGTGTTTCCATGAGACGTGGTGAGGACGCGGGCGTCCCAGGAGTCCTGCAAAGCACACTAGCGTTTAGCCACTGCTTTGAGTGAGGCTCCCTGGGAAACGCTGCATGGCTGCCCGGCGCTGTGGATGCAATTCCCGGACCTTGCCTTCAGCTTGGCGCTCAGCGTAGTGTTCCTTTTAGGTAGAGGCGACCCTGGGGTGCCTCAGGAGTGGACGTGGAAACACACTATGCCTCTCAAGGAAAGCCCACTTTCCTTCCAAAGACATGCCAGCAGGCACGCGTGGGCTGACAGAGCACTGTATTTCAGGCAGCTTTCACGTTGAACCATCCTTCTTTCCAGTTGGGAGGTACTACAGTGCTCTGAAGGTCCCAATCTCAAAGTTGAGCACGGCCCCACGTACCCATAGGTTCTCCCGCACCGAAAGGGACACAAGGAGGACTGTGGCCCCTCCTCTGAATCACTTGGTAGCCGGGGTGTGGCGCACTGTGCGAATGGCACGAAATATTGGAGGGGCTAGGTCGAGTGAGTTAGGTGTCCCTGCAGCTGCCAAAAGCCTAGCAGTGTGCAGGGGGAAACCGTCCATTTTCCAGACTGCAGCTAACGTCGAGTGACTGCTCGCCAGAACGAGCCGGTAGCTAAGTACACCCAGAAGGAACACTACGCACCGGCTTTCTCCTTGCTCCTCAGCGGCAGCCCTGAGAGACACACTAGGCCATTACACCTAAGACCTTCTACACCTCTGTTCGGGGAGCACTTTTGAATGTCTTGGCTATCTAGCTATCCAACAAAGAAAAGAGTGTGTTGCCTCTCACTCGGCATGCAAAGAGATGATCCGGAGGGCTTTGGTAGCGGCACGGTGCTCAGGGGGCCAAGAAGAGTACTCGGTACACAGTGTTCTTCCAGGGGACATGCTGAGGCAGCGGGGGTCCTGGGAAAGGCCCACGAACATTCATGCACTACTTGCCTAAGGTTTCGTGGAAAGCCTCTGCACGCCTCAGTTCGTGGAGGGAATACCTGAACCTTACTTTGGTCCTCGCGGAACAGCACAGTGTTCCCTTTATGTATATAGGGCGCCGGGAGGCCTCCTGCACGGTACAGAAAGCAGAGTGTTTCTCTAGGAGAGCTCCCTTTCCCTCACATAGCCATTCTACTTGTGAAGAGAACACGAGCAACCACACTGTGTCTCAGGACGCTCTGAGGCCGCACTTTCAGCTCTCCCGCTGGGAAAGTAATGCTCTTCGCTCTAGGTAACCAATATCAAAATTGAACCCAGCACATGCACCTGTAGTTTCTGACCAACCAAGAGAGACTCAAGCAGCACGCTGGACCTTCCCTGATAAAACTTTGGCGCCAAGGGGCTCCGGCATGGGCTGAATGGCTTCAAGGACACGATTCCCGGGGATAGGCCAAATGGTCCCTGTAGCTCAGAAAACCCGAGGTAGCGTTCAAGGGGCAAATTGTACGTTTGTCGGGCTGCCTCTGTAGTCGGCCTTCTGCTTGGCAGAGAGAAGACGGCAGGTAAGGGTTCCCAGTCTGAACAATAAACACAGCGTTTTGTCATTGCAGCAGTGGTCCAGCAGTGGGGACCTTTTGCATTACACCTGAGACCTGCTAGGCCTGTGCTCGGGAGGCCTGTTGAAAGCCTGGCAATCTCCATGGGCACCGAAGAGAGAGAGCAGAGCGTTGCCTTTCCTTCTCCATGCAGAGAAATGATCCGAAGGGGCCTAGGGACCTGTGTTTGGGTAGGTCGCCTAAGAAGAGGCATTGGGTACACAGTGTTTTTCCACGCCCAGGGGGTGAGGACCCAGGAGTCCTAGGAGTCCTGAGCGGCACACTAGCGTTAAGCCACTGCCATGACTAAGGCTTCTGGGCAAATGCTGCATGCCTGCCAGCACTGTGGCTGCCGTCCTGGACTTTGTTTTGATCTTCGTGATCAGCGTAGATCGCCCTGTATGTAAAGGGGGCTCTGGCATGCCTCAGGCAAGGAAGTGGAAACACCTTTTGTCTTTCCTGTAAAGCACCCTTTCCTTTGAGGCACATTCCAGCACGCAAGGAAGGACTCGCAGAACGCCCTATGTAGGCACCTTGGAGGCTACGAGGATTCCTCGTTCAACTAGGGAATTCCTCCGTTTCTCATAAGGCCCCAGTATCAAAGTTGAACCCAGCCCACGTACGTGTCGTTTCTGAAGAACCAAAAGAGGCACGAGGAGCACTGTGCTACCTTCTCAGAATAATGTTTTATTTAGGCAGGGAGATTTGCACTGTGCGGATGACCTAAGCGATTTAAGGCGCTAGGGAGGTCTAGGTGGCCTTGAACCTGCCAAAAGACTAGCAGGGCTCAGGAGGAAACGGTTGATTTTCCAGGCTGCATCTAAAAGTCGTGTTTCTGCTTGGCAGAGAGAGACGGCAGGTGTGTAAAGCGAGAAGGAACACGAAGCACAGAGTTGTTTCACTGCAGCTCAGGGTCCGCCCTGAGAGCCACTGGCATTACACCGAGGACTTTCCAGAACTCTGGTCGGGGCACATTTGAAAGACTTGTCAGTCTATCGATCCAACGAAGAAAACACTGCCTTGCCTTCCACGGTGCACTCAAAGAGACGACCCGGAGTACCCAGGTAGCGGCACGGTGCGCAGTCGGCCAAGAAGAGTCACTGAGCACACAACGTTCTTCCAAGGGACATGGTGAGGCGGCGGGAGTCCTAGGAAGGGCACACTGGCCTGAATGCCCTACCTTCCCGGCCGGGGTCATGGAAATCGTTTGCACACGGCCACCCGTGGATGGAAACCCGGACATTACGTTGAGCCTGGGGGACAGGCCTGCTTTTCCCGTTATGTGAAGAGGGCTGCTGGAGGCCTCCTGCCACGAGTAGGAAACACTGTGTTAATCGAGGAAAGCTGCCTCTCCCTCAGTCGGCCTTGCCACTGTGTAGAGATGACGGGCAACCGCATTGGTTTTCACTTAAGTTGGAGGCCGCAGGTGGCCTGCTTTCCCGTTGGGAAAATAACGCTTCCCTCCTTAGGTCCCGATGCCAGACTTGGCACAGCCCACGGACGGGTAGTTTCTGAGCAACGAAAAGAGACTCACGCAGCCCCCTGGACCTTCCCTGATAAAACTTTGGCACGAAGGGAGTTCTGCTTGGGCTGAGTGGCGGGACCGACATAATTCCTTGGGTTAGGCCAAAGTGTCCTTTTCCCTTACAAAAGCTTAGGCAGTGTTGCAGGGGCAACAAGTCCGTATGTCAGGCTGCATCTAAAGTCGACTGTCTGCTTGGCGAGCGAGGGCAGGCTGGCGTTCCCAGGATGAACAGCGAGCCGAGGGTTTTTCCCATTGCAGTTCGGGTTCAGCGGCGGGGACCACTTGCAGTACACCTAAGACCTGCTAGACCTGTGCTCGGGAGGACTTTCGAAAGACTGGCAATCCACCTGTGCGACCAAGAGAGCGGTGTTTTGCCTTTCACTCTTCATTCCAAGAGATGATCCGAAGGGCCTAGGCCCCTGTATGTTGGTAGGTCGCCTAAGAAGTGGCATCCGGTACACACTGTGTTTCCATGAGACGTGGTGAGGACGCGGGCGTCCCAGGAGTCCTGCAAAGCACACTAGCGTTTAGCCACTGCTTTGAGTGAGGCTCCCTGGGAAACGCTGCATGGCTGCCCGGCGCTGTGGATGCAATTCCCGGACCTTGCCTTCAGCTTGGCGCTCAGCGTAGTGTTCCTTTTAGGTAGAGGCGACCCTGGGGTGCCTCAGGAGTGGACGTGGAAACACACTATGCCTCTCAAGGAAAGCCCAGTTTCCTTCCAAAGACATGCCAGCAGGCACGCGTGGGCTGACAGAGCACTGTATTTCAGGCAGCTTTCACGTTGAACCATCCTTCTTTCCAGTTGGGAGGTACTACAGTGCTCTGAAGGTCCCAATCTCAAAGTTGAGCACGGCCCCACGTACCCATAGGTTCTCCCGCACCGAAAGGGACACAAGGAGGACTGTGGCCCCTCCTCTGAATCACTTGGTAGCCGGGGTGTGGCGCACTGTGCGAATGGCACGAAATATTGGAGGGGCTAGGTCGAGTGAGTTAGGTGTCCCTGCAGCTGCCAAAAGCCTAGCAGTGTGCAGGGGGAAACCGTCCATTTTCCAGACTGCAGCTAACGTCGAGTGACTGCTCGCCAGAACGAGCCGGTAGCTAAGTACACCCAGAAGGAACACTACGCACCGGCTTTCTCCTTGCTCCTCAGCGGCAGCCCTGAGAGACACACTAGGCCATTACACCTAAGACCTTCTACACCTCTGTTCGGGGAGCACTTTTGAATGTCTTGGCTATCTAGCTATCCAACAAAGAAAAGAGTGTGTTGCCTCTCACTCGGCATGCAAAGAGATGATCCGGAGGGCTTTGGTAGCGGCACGGTGCTCAGGGGGCCAAGAAGAGTACTCGGTACACAGTGTTCTTCCAGGGGACATGCTGAGGCAGCGGGGGTCCTGGGAAAGGCCCACGAACATTCATGCACTACTTGCCTAAGGTTTCGTGGAAAGCCTCTGCACGCCTCAGTTCGTGGAGGGAATACCTGAACCTTACTTTGGTCCTCGCGGAACAGCACAGTGTTCCCTTTATGTATATAGGGCGCCGGGAGGCCTCCTGCACGGTACAGAAAGCAGAGTGTTTCTCTAGGAGAGCTCCCTTTCCCTCACATAGCCATTCTACTTGTGAAGAGAACACGAGCAACCACACTGTGTCTCAGGACGCTCTGAGGCCGCACTTTCAGCTCTCCCGCTGGGAAAGTAATGCTCTTCGCTCTAGGTAACCAATATCAAAATTGAACCCAGCACATGCACCTGTAGTTTCTGACCAACCAAGAGAGACTCAAGCAGCACGCTGGACCTTCCCTGATAAAACTTTGGCGCCAAGGGGCTCCGGCATGGGCTGAATGGCTTCAAGGACACGATTCCCGGGGATAGGCCAAATGGTCCCTGTAGCTCAGAAAACCCGAGGTAGCGTTCAAGGGGCAAATTGTACGTTTGTCGGGCTGCCTCTGTAGTCGGCCTTCTGCTTGGCAGAGAGAAGACGGCAGGTAAGGGTTCCCAGTCTGAACAATAAACACAGCGTTTTGTCATTGCAGCAGTGGTCCAGCAGTGGGGACCTTTTGCATTACACCTGAGACCTGCTAGGCCTGTGCTCGGGAGGCCTGTTGAAAGCCTGGCAATCTCCATGGGCACCGAAGAGAGAGAGCAGAGCGTTGCCTTTCCTTCTCCATGCAGAGAAATGATCCGAAGGGGCCTAGGGACCTGTGTTTGGGTAGGTCGCCTAAGAAGAGGCATTGGGTACACAGTGTTTTTCCACGCCCAGGGGGTGAGGACCCAGGAGTCCTAGGAGTCCTGAGCGGCACACTAGCGTTAAGCCACTGCCATGACTAAGGCTTCTGGGCAAATGCTGCATGCCTGCCAGCACTGTGGCTGCCGTCCTGGACTTTGTTTTGATCTTCGTGATCAGCGTAGATCGCCCTGTATGTAAAGGGGGCTCTGGCATGCCTCAGGCAAGGAAGTGGAAACACCTTTTGTCTTTCCTGTAAAGCACCCTTTCCTTTGAGGCACATTCCAGCACGCAAGGAAGGACTCGCAGAACGCCCTATGTAGGCACCTTGGAGGCTACGAGGATTCCTCGTTCAACTAGGGAATTCCTCCGTTTCTCATAAGGCCCCAGTATCAAAGTTGAACCCAGCCCACGTACGTGTCGTTTCTGAAGAACCAAAAGAGGCACGAGGAGCACTGTGCTACCTTCTCAGAATAATGTTTTATTTAGGCAGGGAGATTTGCACTGTGCGGCTGACCTAAGCGATTTAAGGCGCTAGGGAGGTCTAGGTGGCCTTGAACCTGCCAAAAGACTAGCAGGGCTCAGGAGGAAACGGTTGATTTTCCAGGCTGCATCTAAAAGTCGTGTTTCTGCTTGGCAGAGAGAGACGGCAGGTGTGTAAAGCGAGAAGGAACACGAAGCACAGAGTTGTTTCACTGCAGCTCAGGGTCCGCCCTGAGAGCCACTGGCATTACACCGAGGACTTTCCAGAACTCTGGTCGGGGCACATTTGAAAGACTTGTCAGTCTATCGATCCAACGAAGAAAACACTGCCTTGCCTTCCACGGTGCACTCAAAG
This sequence comes from Balaenoptera borealis, assembly GCF_965194805.1. Lineage (NCBI taxonomy): Eukaryota > Metazoa > Chordata > Mammalia > Artiodactyla > Balaenopteridae > Balaenoptera > Balaenoptera borealis. The sequence continues at coordinate 133,290,554 of NC_138862.1, forward strand.
AGACGACCCGGAGTACCCAGGTAGCGGCACGGTGCGCAGTCGGCCAAGAAGAGTCACTGAGCACACAGCGTTCTTCCAAGGGACATGGTGAGGCGGCGGGAGTCCTAGGAAGGGCACACTGGCCTGAATGCCCTACCTTCCCGGCCGGGGTCATGGAAATCGTTTGCACACGGCCACCCGTGGATGGAAACCCGGACATTACGTTGAGCCTGGGGGACAGGCCTGCTTTTCCCGTTATGTGAAGAGGGCTGCTGGAGGCCTCCTGCCACGAGTAGGAAACACTGTGTTAATCGAGGAAAGCTGCCTCTCCCTCAGTCGGCCTTGCCACTGTGTAGAGATGACGGGCAACCGCATTGGTTTTCACTTAAGTTGGAGGCCGCAGGTGGCCTGCTTTCCCGTTGGGAAAATAACGCTTCCCTCCTTAGGTCCCGATGCCAGACTTGGCACAGCCCACGGACGGGTAGTTTCTGAGCAACGAAAAGAGACTCACGCAGCCCCCTGGACCTTCCCTGATAAAACTGTGGCACGAAGGGAGTTCTGCTTGGGCTGAGTGGCGGGACCGACATAATTCCTTGGGTTAGGCCAAAGTGTCCTTTTCCCTTACAAAAGCTTAGGCAGTGTTGCAGGGGCAACAAGTCCGTATGTCAGGCTGCATCTAAAGTCGACTGTCTGCTTGGCGAGCGAGGGCAGGCTGGCGTTCCCAGGATGAACAGCGAGCCGAGGGTTTTTCCCATTGCAGTTCGGGTTCAGCGGCGGGGACCACTTGCAGTACACCTAAGACCTGCTAGACCTGTGCTCGGGAGGACTTTCGAAAGACTGGCAATCCACCTGTGCGACCAAGAGAGCGGTGTTTTGCCTTTCACTCTTCATTCCAAGAGATGATCCGAAGGGCCTAGGCCCCTGTATGTTGGTAGGTCGCCTAAGAAGTGGCATCCGGTACACACTGTGTTTCCATGAGACGTGGTGAGGACGCGGGCGTCCCAGGAGTCCTGCAAAGCACACTAGCGTTTAGCCACTGCTTTGAGTGAGGCTCCCTGGGAAACGCTGCATGGCTGCCCGGCGCTGTGGATGCAATTCCCGGACCTTGCCTTCAGCTTGGCGCTCAGCGTAGTGTTCCTTTTAGGTAGAGGCGACCCTGGGGTGCCTCAGGAGTGGACGTGGAAACACACTATGCCTCTCAAGGAAAGCCCACTTTCCTTCCAAAGACATGCCAGCAGGCACGCGTGGGCTGACAGAGCACTGTATTTCAGGCAGCTTTCACGTTGAACCATCCTTCTTTCCAGTTGGGAGGTACTACAGTGCTCTGAAGGTCCCAATCTCAAAGTTGAGCACGGCCCCACGTACCCATAGGTTCTCCCGCACCGAAAGGGACACAAGGAGGACTGTGGCCCCTCCTCTGAATCACTTGGTAGCCGGGGTGTGGCGCACTGTGCGAATGGCACGAAATATTGGAGGGGCTAGGTCGAGTGAGTTAGGTGTCCCTGCAGCTGCCAAAAGCCTAGCAGTGTGCAGGGGGAAACCGTCCATTTTCCAGACTGCAGCTAACGTCGAGTGACTGCTCGCCAGAACGAGCCGGTAGCTAAGTACACCCAGAAGGAACACTACGCACCGGCTTTCTCCTTGCTCCTCAGCGGCAGCCCTGAGAGACACACTAGGCCATTACACCTAAGACCTTCTACACCTCTGTTCGGGGAGCACTTTTGAATGTCTTGGCTATCTAGCTATCCAACAAAGAAAAGAGTGTGTTGCCTCTCACTCGGCATGCAAAGAGATGATCCGGAGGGCTTTGGTAGCGGCACGGTGCTCAGGGGGCCAAGAAGAGTACTCGGTACACAGTGTTCTTCCAGGGGACATGCTGAGGCAGCGGGGGTCCTGGGAAAGGCCCACGAACATTCATGCACTACTTGCCTAAGGTTTCGTGGAAAGCCTCTGCACGCCTCAGTTCGTGGAGGGAATACCTGAACCTTACTTTGGTCCTCGCGGAACAGCACAGTGTTCCCTTTATGTATATAGGGCGCCGGGAGGCCTCCTGCACGGTACAGAAAGCAGAGTGTTTCTCTAGGAGAGCTCCCTTTCCCTCACATAGCCATTCTACTTGTGAAGAGAACACGAGCAACCACACTGTGTCTCAGGACGCTCTGAGGCCGCACTTTCAGCTCTCCCGCTGGGAAAGTAATGCTCTTCGCTCTAGGTAACCAATATCAAAATTGAACCCAGCACATGCACCTGTAGTTTCTGACCAACCAAGAGAGACTCAAGCAGCACGCTGGACCTTCCCTGATAAAACTTTGGCGCCAAGGGGCTCCGGCATGGGCTGAATGGCTTCAAGGACACGATTCCCGGGGATAGGCCAAATGGTCCCTGTAGCTCAGAAAACCCGAGGTAGCGTTCAAGGGGCAAATTGTACGTTTGTCGGGCTGCCTCTGTAGTCGGCCTTCTGCTTGGCAGAGAGAAGACGGCAGGTAAGGGTTCCCAGTCTGAACAATAACCACAGCGTTTTGTCATTGCAGCAGTGGTCCAGCAGTGGGGACCTTTTGCATTACACCTGAGACCTGCTAGGCCTGTGCTCGGGAGGCCTGTTGAAAGCCTGGCAATCTCCATGGGCACCGAAGAGAGAGAGCAGAGCGTTGCCTTTCCTTCTCCATGCAGAGAAATGATCCGAAGGGGCCTAGGGACCTGTGTTTGGGTAGGTCGCCTAAGAAGAGGCATTGGGTACACAGTGTTTTTCCACGCCCAGGGGGTGAGGACCCAGGAGTCCTAGGAGTCCTGAGCGGCACACTAGCGTTAAGCCACTGCCATGACTAAGGCTTCTGGGCAAATGCTGCATGCCTGCCAGCACTGTGGCTGCCGTCCTGGACTTTGTTTTGATCTTCGTGATCAGCGTAGATCGCCCTGTATGTAAAGGGGGCTCTGGCATGCCTCAGGCAAGGAAGTGGAAACACCTTTTGTCTTTCCTGTAAAGCACCCTTTCCTTTGAGGCACATTCCAGCACGCAAGGAAGGACTCGCAGAACGCCCTATGTAGGCACCTTGGAGGCTACGAGGATTCCTCGTTCAACTAGGGAATTCCTCCGTTTCTCATAAGGCCCCAGTATCAAAGTTGAACCCAGCCCACGTACGTGTCGTTTCTGAAGAACCAAAAGAGGCACGAGGAGCACTGTGCTACCTTCTCAGAATAATGTTTTATTTAGGCAGGGAGATTTGCACTGTGCGGCTGACCTAAGCGATTTAAGGCGCTAGGGAGGTCTAGGTGGCCTTGAACCTGCCAAAAGACTAGCAGGGCTCAGGAGGAAACGGTTGATTTTCCAGGCTGCATCTAAAAGTCGTGTTTCTGCTTGGCAGAGAGAGACGGCAGGTGTGTAAAGCGAGAAGGAACACGAAGCACAGAGTTGTTTCACTGCAGCTCAGGGTCCGCCCTGAGAGCCACTGGCATTACACCGAGGACTTTCCAGAACTCTGGTCGGGGCACATTTGAAAGACTTGTCAGTCTATCGATCCAACGAAGAAAACACTGCCTTGCCTTCCACGGTGCACTCAAAGAGACGACCCGGAGTACCCAGGTAGCGGCACGGTGCGCAGTCGGCCAAGAAGAGTCACTGAGCACACAGCGTTCTTCCAAGGGACATGGTGAGGCGGCGGGAGTCCTAGGAAGGGCACACTGGCCTGAATGCCCTACCTTCCCGGCCGGGGTCATGGAACTCGTTTGCACACGGCCACCCGTGGATGGAAACCCGGACATTACGTTGAGCCTGGGGGACAGGCCTGCTTTTCCCGTTATGTGAAGAGGGCTGCTGGAGGCCTCCTGCCACGAGTAGGAAACACTGTGTTAATCGAGGAAAGCTGCCTCTCCCTCAGTCGGCCTTGCCACTGTGTAGAGATGACGGGCAACCGCATTGGTTTTCACTTAAGTTGGAGGCCGCAGGTGGCCTGCTTTCCCGTTGGGAAAATAACGCTTCCCTCCTTAGGTCCCGATGCCAGACTTGGCACAGCCCACGGACGGGTAGTTTCTGAGCAACGAAAAGAGACTCACGCAGCCCCCTGGACCTTCCCTGATAAAACTGTGGCACGAAGGGAGTTCTGCTTGGGCTGAGTGGCGGGACCGACATAATTCCTTGGGTTAGGCCAAAGTGTCCTTTTCCCTTACAAAAGCTTAGGCAGTGTTGCAGGGGCAACAAGTCCGTATGTCAGGCTGCATCTAAAGTCGACTGTCTGCTTGGCGAGCGAGGGCAGGCTGGCGTTCCCAGGATGAACAGCGAGCCGAGGGTTTTTCCCATTGCAGTTCGGGTTCAGCGGCGGGGACCACTTGCAGTACACCTAAGACCTGCTAGACCTGTGCTCGGGAGGACTTTCGAAAGACTGGCAATCCACCTGTGCGACCAAGAGAGCGGTGTTTTGCCTTTCACTCTTCATTCCAAGAGATGATCCGAAGGGCCTAGGCCCCTGTATGTTGGTAGGTCGCCTAAGAAGTGGCATCCGGTACACACTGTGTTTCCATGAGACGTGGTGAGGACGCGGGCGTCCCAGGAGTCCTGCAAAGCACACTAGCGTTTAGCCACTGCTTTGAGTGAGGCTCCCTGGGAAACGCTGCATGGCTGCCCGGCGCTGTGGATGCAATTCCCGGACCTTGCCTTCAGCTTGGCGCTCAGCGTAGTGTTCCTTTTAGGTAGAGGCGACCCTGGGGTGCCTCAGGAGTGGACGTGGAAACACACTATGCCTCTCAAGGAAAGCCCACTTTCCTTCCAAAGACATGCCAGCAGGCACGCGTGGGCTGACAGAGCACTGTATTTCAGGCAGCTTTCACGTTGAACCATCCTTCTTTCCAGTTGGGAGGTACTACAGTGCTCTGAAGGTCCCAATCTCAAAGTTGAGCACGGCCCCACGTACCCATAGGTTCTCCCGCACCGAAAGGGACACAAGGAGGACTGTGGCCCCTCCTCTGAATCACTTGGTAGCCGGGGTGTGGCGCACTGTGCGAATGGCACGAAATATTGGAGGGGCTAGGTCGAGTGAGTTAGGTGTCCCTGCAGCTGCCAAAAGCCTAGCAGTGTGCAGGGGGAAACCGTCCATTTTCCAGACTGCAGCTAACGTCGAGTGACTGCTCGCCAGAACGAGCCGGTAGCTAAGTACACCCAGAAGGAACACTACGCACCGGCTTTCTCCTTGCTCCTCAGCGGCAGCCCTGAGAGACACACTAGGCCATTACACCTAAGACCTTCTACACCTCTGTTCGGGGAGCACTTTTGAATGTCTTGGCTATCTAGCTATCCAACAAAGAAAAGAGTGTGTTGCCTCTCACTCGGCATGCAAAGAGATGATCCGGAGGGCTTTGGTAGCGGCACGGTGCTCAGGGGGCCAAGAAGAGTACTCGGTACACAGTGTTCTTCCAGGGGACATGCTGAGGCAGCGGGGGTCCTGGGAAAGGCCCACGAACATTCATGCACTACTTGCCTAAGGTTTCGTGGAAAGCCTCTGCACGCCTCAGTTCGTGGAGGGAATACCTGAACCTTACTTTGGTCCTCGCGGAACAGCACAGTGTTCCCTTTATGTATATAGGGCGCCGGGAGGCCTCCTGCACGGTACAGAAAGCAGAGTGTTTCTCTAGGAGAGCTCCCTTTCCCTCACATAGCCATTCTACTTGTGAAGAGAACACGAGCAACCACACTGTGTCTCAGGACGCTCTGAGGCCGCACTTTCAGCTCTCCCGCTGGGAAAGTAATGCTCTTCGCTCTAGGTAACCAATATCAAAATTGAACCCAGCACATGCACCTGTAGTTTCTGACCAACCAAGAGAGACTCAAGCAGCACGCTGGACCTTCCCTGATAAAACTTTGGCGCCAAGGGGCTCCGGCATGGGCTGAATGGCTTCAAGGACACGATTCCCGGGGATAGGCCAAATGGTCCCTGTAGCTCAGAAAACCCGAGGTAGCGTTCAAGGGGCAAATTGTACGTTTGTCGGGCTGCCTCTGTAGTCGGCCTTCTGCTTGGCAGAGAGAAGACGGCAGGTAAGGGTTCCCAGTCTGAACAATAACCACAGCGTTTTGTCATTGCAGCAGTGGTCCAGCAGTGGGGACCTTTTGCATTACACCTGAGACCTGCTAGGCCTGTGCTCGGGAGGCCTGTTGAAAGCCTGGCAATCTCCATGGGCACCGAAGAGAGAGAGCAGAGCGTTGCCTTTCCTTCTCCATGCAGAGAAATGATCCGAAGGGGCCTAGGGACCTGTGTTTGGGTAGGTCGCCTAAGAAGAGGCATTGGGTACACAGTGTTTTTCCACGCCCAGGGGGTGAGGACCCAGGAGTCCTAGGAGTCCTGAGCGGCACACTAGCGTTAAGCCACTGCCATGACTAAGGCTTCTGGGCAAATGCTGCATGCCTGCCAGCACTGTGGCTGCCGTCCTGGACTTTGTTTTGATCTTCGTGATCAGCGTAGATCGCCCTGTATGTAAAGGGGGCTCTGGCATGCCTCAGGCAAGGAAGTGGAAACACCTTTTGTCTTTCCTGTAAAGCACCCTTTCCTTTGAGGCACATTCCAGCACGCAAGGAAGGACTCGCAGAACGCCCTATGTAGGCACCTTGGAGGCTACGAGGATTCCTCGTTCAACTAGGGAATTCCTCCGTTTCTCATAAGGCCCCAGTATCAAAGTTGAACCCAGCCCACGTACGTGTCGTTTCTGAAGAACCAAAAGAGGCACGAGGAGCACTGTGCTACCTTCTCAGAATAATGTTTTATTTAGGCAGGGAGATTTGCACTGTGCGGATGACCTAAGCGATTTAAGGCGCTAGGGAGGTCTAGGTGGCCTTGAACCTGCCAAAAGACTAGCAGGGCTCAGGAGGAAACGGTTGATTTTCCAGGCTGCATCTAAAAGTCGTGTTTCTGCTTGGCAGAGAGAGACGGCAGGTGTGTAAAGCGAGAAGGAACACGAAGCACAGAGTTGTTTCACTGCAGCTCAGGGTCCGCCCTGAGAGCCACTGGCATTACACCGAGGACTTTCCAGAACTCTGGTCGGGGCACATTTGAAAGACTTGTCAGTCTATCGATCCAACGAAGAAAACACTGCCTTGCCTTCCACGGTGCACTCAAAGAGACGACCCGGAGTACCCAGGTAGCGGCACGGTGCGCAGTCGGCCAAGAAGAGTCACTGAGCACACAGCGTTCTTCCAAGGGACATGGTGAGGCGGCGGGAGTCCTAGGAAGGGCACACTGGCCTGAATGCCCTACCTTCCCGGCCGGGGTCATGGAACTCGTTTGCACACGGCCACCCGTGGATGGAAACCCGGACATTACGTTGAGCCTGGGGGACAGGCCTGCTTTTCCCGTTATGTGAAGAGGGCTGCTGGAGGCCTCCTGCCACGAGTAGGAAACACTGTGTTAATCGAGGAAAGCTGCCTCTCCCTCAGTCGGCCTTGCCACTGTGTAGAGATGACGGGCAACCGCATTGGTTTTCACTTAAGTTGGAGGCCGCAGGTGGCCTGCTTTCCCGTTGGGAAAATAACGCTTCCCTCCTTAGGTCCCGATGCCAGACTTGGCACAGCCCACGGACGGGTAGTTTCTGAGCAACGAAAAGAGACTCACGCAGCCCCCTGGACCTTCCCTGATAAAACTTTGGCACGAAGGGAGTTCTGCTTGGGCTGAGTGGCGGGACCGACATAATTCCTTGGGTTAGGCCAAAGTGTCCTTTTCCCTTACAAAAGCTTAGGCAGTGTTGCAGGGGCAACAAGTCCGTATGTCAGGCTGCATCTAAAGTCGACTGTCTGCTTGGCGAGCGAGGGCAGGCTGGCGTTCCCAGGATGAACAGCGAGCCGAGGGTTTTTCCCATTGCAGTTCGGGTTCAGCGGCGGGGACCACTTGCAGTACACCTAAGACCTGCTAGACCTGTGCTCGGGAGGACTTTCGAAAGACTGGCAATCCACCTGTGCGACCAAGAGAGCGGTGTTTTGCCTTTCACTCTTCATTCCAAGAGATGATCCGAAGGGCCTAGGCCCCTGTATGTTGGTAGGTCGCCTAAGAAGTGGCATCCGGTACACACTGTGTTTCCATGAGACGTGGTGAGGACGCGGGCGTCCCAGGAGTCCTGCAAAGCACACTAGCGTTTAGCCACTGCTTTGAGTGAGGCTCCCTGGGAAACGCTGCATGGCTGCCCGGCGCTGTGGATGCAATTCCCGGACCTTGCCTTCAGCTTGGCGCTCAGCGTAGTGTTCCTTTTAGGTAGAGGCGACCCTGGGGTGCCTCAGGAGTGGACGTGGAAACACACTATGCCTCTCAAGGAAAGCCCACTTTCCTTCCAAAGACATGCCAGCAGGCACGCGTGGGCTGACAGAGCACTGTATTTCAGGCAGCTTTCACGTTGAACCATCCTTCTTTCCAGTTGGGAGGTACTACAGTGCTCTGAAGGTCCCAATCTCAAAGTTGAGCACGGCCCCACGTACCCATAGGTTCTCCCGCACCGAAAGGGACACAAGGAGGACTGTGGCCCCTCCTCTGAATCACTTGGTAGCCGGGGTGTGGCGCACTGTGCGAATGGCACGAAATATTGGAGGGGCTAGGTCGAGTGAGTTAGGTGTCCCTGCAGCTGCCAAAAGCCTAGCAGTGTGCAGGGGGAAACCGTCCATTTTCCAGACTGCAGCTAACGTCGAGTGACTGCTCGCCAGAACGAGCCGGTAGCTAAGTACACCCAGAAGGAACACTACGCACCGGCTTTCTCCTTGCTCCTCAGCGGCAGCCCTGAGAGACACACTAGGCCATTACACCTAAGACCTTCTACACCTCTGTTCGGGGAGCACTTTTGAATGTCTTGGCTATCTAGCTATCCAACAAAGAAAAGAGTGTGTTGCCTCTCACTCGGCATGCAAAGAGATGATCCGGAGGGCTTTGGTAGCGGCACGGTGCTCAGGGGGCCAAGAAGAGTACTCGGTACACAGTGTTCTTCCAGGGGACATGCTGAGGCAGCGGGGGTCCTGGGAAAGGCCCACGAACATTCATGCACTACTTGCCTAAGGTTTCGTGGAAAGCCTCTGCACGCCTCAGTTCGTGGAGGGAATACCTGAACCTTACTTTGGTCCTCGCGGAACAGCACAGTGTTCCCTTTATGTATATAGGGCGCCGGGAGGCCTCCTGCACGGTACAGAAAGCAGAGTGTTTCTCTAGGAGAGCTCCCTTTCCCTCACATAGCCATTCTACTTGTGAAGAGAACACGAGCAACCACACTGTGTCTCAGGACGCTCTGAGGCCGCACTTTCAGCTCTCCCGCTGGGAAAGTAATGCTCTTCGCTCTAGGTAACCAATATCAAAATTGAACCCAGCACATGCACCTGTAGTTTCTGACCAACCAAGAGAGACTCAAGCAGCACGCTGGACCTTCCCTGATAAAACTTTGGCGCCAAGGGGCTCCGGCATGGGCTGAATGGCTTCAAGGACACGATTCCCGGGGATAGGCCAAATGGTCCCTGTAGCTCAGAAAACCCGAGGTAGCGTTCAAGGGGCAAATTGTACGTTTGTCGGGCTGCCTCTGTAGTCGGCCTTCTGCTTGGCAGAGAGAAGACGGCAGGTAAGGGTTCCCAGTCTGAACAATAACCACAGCGTTTTGTCATTGCAGCAGTGGTCCAGCAGTGGGGACCTTTTGCATTACACCTGAGACCTGCTAGGCCTGTGCTCGGGAGGCCTGTTGAAAGCCTGGCAATCTCCATGGGCACCGAAGAGAGAGAGCAGAGCGTTGCCTTTCCTTCTCCATGCAGAGAAATGATCCGAAGGGGCCTAGGGACCTGTGTTTGGGTAGGTCGCCTAAGAAGAGGCATTGGGTACACAGTGTTTTTCCACGCCCAGGGGGTGAGGACCCAGGAGTCCTAGGAGTCCTGAGCGGCACACTAGCGTTAAGCCACTGCCATGACTAAGGCTTCTGGGCAAATGCTGCATGCCTGCCAGCACTGTGGCTGCCGTCCTGGACTTTGTTTTGATCTTCGTGATCAGCGTAGATCGCCCTGTATGTAAAGGGGGCTCTGGCATGCCTCAGGCAAGGAAGTGGAAACACCTTTTGTCTTTCCTGTAAAGCACCCTTTCCTTTGAGGCACATTCCAGCACGCAAGGAAGGACTCGCAGAACGCCCTATGTAGGCACCTTGGAGGCTACGAGGATTCCTCGTTCAACTAGGGAATTCCTCCGTTTCTCATAAGGCCCCAGTATCAAAGTTGAACCCAGCCCACGTACGTGTCGTTTCTGAAGAACCAAAAGAGGCACGAGGAGCACTGTGCTACCTTCTCAGAATAATGTTTTATTTAGGCAGGGAGATTTGCACTGTGCGGATGACCTAAGCGATTTAAGGCGCTAGGGAGGTCTAGGTGGCCTTGAACCTGCCAAAAGACTAGCAGGGCTCAGGAGGAAACGGTTGATTTTCCAGGCTGCATCTAAAAGTCGTGTTTCTGCTTGGCAGAGAGAGACGGCAGGTGTGTAAAGCGAGAAGGAACACGAAGCACAGAGTTGTTTCACTGCAGCTCAGGGTCCGCCCTGAGAGCCACTGGCATTACACCGAGGACTTTCCAGAACTCTGGTCGGGGCACATTTGAAAGACTTGTCAGTCTATCGATCCAACGAAGAAAACACTGCCTTGCCTTCCACGGTGCACTCAAAGAGACGACCCGGAGTACCCAGGTAGTGGCACGGTGCGCAGTCGGCCAAGAAGAGTCACTGAGCACACAGCGTTCTTCCAAGGGACATGGTGAGGCGGCGGGAGTCCTAGGAAGGGCACACTGGCCTGAATGCCCTACCTTCCCGGCCGGGGTCATGGAAATCGTTTGCACACGGCCACCCGTGGATGGAAACCCGGACATTACGTTGAGCCTGGGGGACAGGTCTGCTTTTCCCGTTATGTGAAGAGGGCTGCTGGAGGCCTCCTGCCACGAGTAGGAAACACTGTGTTAATCGAGGAAAGCTGCCTCTCCCTCAGTCGGCCTTGCCACTGTGTAGAGATGACGGGCAACCGCATTGGTTTTCACTTAAGTTGGAGGCCGCAGGTGGCCTGCTTTCCCGTTGGGAAAATAACGCTTCCCTCCTTAGGTCCCGATGCCAGACTTGGCACAGCCCACGGACGGGTAGTTTCTGAGCAACGAAAAGAGACTCACGCAGCCCCCTGGACCTTCCCTGATAAAACTGTGGCACGAAGGGAGTTCTGCTTGGGCTGAGTGGCGGGACCGACATAATTCCTTGGGTTAGGCCAAAGTGTCCTTTTCCCTTACAAAAGCTTAGGCAGTGTTGCAGGGGCAACAAGTCCGTATGTCAGGCTGCATCTAAAGTCGACTGTCTGCTTGGCGAGCGAGGGCAGGCTGGCGTTCCCAGGATGAACAGCGAGCCGAGGGTTTTTCCCATTGCAGTTCGGGTTCAGCGGCGGGGACCACTTGCAGTACACCTAAGACCTGCTAGACCTGTGCTCGGGAGGACTTTCGAAAGACTGGCAATCCACCTGTGCGACCAAGAGAGCGGTGTTTTGCCTTTCACTCTTCATTCCAAGAGATGATCCGAAGGGCCTAGGCCCCTGTATGTTGGTAGGTCGCCTAAGAAGTGGCATCCGGTACACACTGTGTTTCCATGAGACGTGGTGAGGACGCGGGCGTCCCAGGAGTCCTGCAAAGCACACTAGCGTTTAGCCACTGCTTTGAGTGAGGCTCCCTGGGAAACGCTGCATGGCTGCCCGGCGCTGTGGATGCAATTCCCGGACCTTGCCTTCAGCTTGGCGCTCAGCGTAGTGTTCCTTTTAGGTAGAGGCGACCCTGGGGTGCCTCAGGAGTGGACGTGGAAACACACTATGCCTCTCAAGGAAAGCCCACTTTCCTTCCAAAGACATGCCAGCAGGCACGCGTGGGCTGACAGAGCACTGTATTTCAGGCAGCTTTCACGTTGAACCATCCTTCTTTCCAGTTGGGAGGTACTACAGTGCTCTGAAGGTCCCAATCTCAAAGTTGAGCACGGCCCCACGTACCCATAGGTTCTCCCGCACCGAAAGGGACACAAGGAGGACTGTGGCCCCTCCTCTGAATCACTTGGTAGCCGGGGTGTGGCGCACTGTGCGAATGGCACGAAATATTGGAGGGGCTAGGTCGAGTGAGTTAGGTGTCCCTGCAGCTGCCAAAAGCCTAGCAGTGTGCAGGGGGAAACCGTCCATTTTCCAGACTGCAGCTAACGTCGAGTGACTGCTCGCCAGAACGAGCCGGTAGCTAAGTACACCCAGAAGGAACACTACGCACCGGCTTTCTCCTTGCTCCTCAGCGGCAGCCCTGAGAGACACACTAGGCCATTACACCTAAGACCTTCTACACCTCTGTTCGGGGAGCACTTTTGAATGTCTTGGCTATCTAGCTATCCAACAAAGAAAAGAGTGTGTTGCCTCTCACTCGGCATGCAAAGAGATGATCCGGAGGGCTTTGGTAGCGGCACGGTGCTCAGGGGGCCAAGAAGAGTACTCGGTACACAGTGTTCTTCCAGGGGACATGCTGAGGCAGCGGGGGTCCTGGGAAAGGCCCACGAACATTCATGCACTACTTGCCTAAGGTTTCGTGGAAAGCCTCTGCACGCCTCAGTTCGTGGAGGGAATACCTGAACCTTACTTTGGTCCTCGCGGAACAGCACAGTGTTCCCTTTATGTATATAGGGCGCCGGGAGGCCTCCTGCACGGTACAGAAAGCAGAGTGTTTCTCTAGGAGAGCTCCCTTTCCCTCACATAGCCATTCTACTTGTGAAGAGAACACGAGCAACCACACTGTGTCTCAGGACGCTCTGAGGCCGCACTTTCAGCTCTCCCGCTGGGAAAGTAATGCTCTTCGCTCTAGGTAACCAATATCAAAATTGAACCCAGCACATGCACCTGTAGTTTCTGACCAACCAAGAGAGACTCAAGCAGCACGCTGGACCTTCCCTGATAAAACTTTGGCGCCAAGGGGCTCCGGCATGGGCTGAATGGCTTCAAGGACACGATTCCCGGGGATAGGCCAAATGGTCCCTGTAGCTCAGAAAACCCGAGGTAGCGTTCAAGGGGCAAATTGTACGTTTGTCGGGCTGCCTCTGTAGTCGGCCTTCTGCTTGGCAGAGAGAAGACGGCAGGTAAGGGTTCCCAGTCTGAACAATAACCACAGCGTTTTGTCATTGCAGCAGTGGTCCAGCAGTGGGGACCTTTTGCATTACACCTGAGACCTGCTAGGCCTGTGCTCGGGAGGCCTGTTGAAAGCCTGGCAATCTCCATGGGCACCGAAGAGAGAGAGCAGAGCGTTGCCTTTCCTTCTCCATGCAGAGAAATGATCCGAAGGGGCCTAGGGACCTGTGTTTGGGTAGGTCGCCTAAGAAGAGGCATTGGGTACACAGTGTTTTTCCACGCCCAGGGGGTGAGGACCCAGGAGTCCTAGGAGTCCTGAGCGGCACACTAGCGTTAAGCCACTGCCATGACTAAGGCTTCTGGGCAAATGCTGCATGCCTGCCAGCACTGTGGCTGCCGTCCTGGACTTTGTTTTGATCTTCGTGATCAGCGTAGATCGCCCTGTATGTAAAGGGGGCTCTGGCATGCCTCAGGCAAGGAAGTGGAAACACCTTTTGTCTTTCCTGTAAAGCACCCTTTCCTTTGAGGCACATTCCAGCACGCAAGGAAGGACTCGCAGAACGCCCTATGTAGGCACCTTGGAGGCTACGAGGATTCCTCGTTCAACTAGGGAATTCCTCCGTTTCTCATAAGGCCCCAGTATCAAAGTTGAACCCAGCCCACGTACGTGTCGTTTCTGAAGAACCAAAAGAGGCACGAGGAGCACTGTGCTACCTTCTCAGAATAATGTTTTATTTAGGCAGGGAGATTTGCACTGTGCGGATGACCTAAGCGATTTAAGGCGCTAGGGAGGTCTAGGTGGCCTTGAACCTGCCAAAAGACTAGCAGGGCTCAGGAGGAAACGGTTGATTTTCCAGGCTGCATCTAAAAGTCGTGTTTCTGCTTGGCAGAGAGAGACGGCAGGTGTGTAAAGCGAGAAGGAACACGAAGCACAGAGTTGTTTCACTGCAGCTCAGGGTCCGCCCTGAGAGCCACTGGCATTACACCGAGGACTTTCCAGAACTCTGGTCGGGGCACATTTGAAAGACTTGTCAGTCTATCGATCCAACGAAGAAAACACTGCCTTGCCTTCCACGGTGCACTCAAAGAGACGACCCGGAGTACCCAGGTAGTGGCACGGTGCGCAGTCGGCCAAGAAGAGTCACTGAGCACACAGCGTTCTTCCAAGGGACATGGTGAGGCGGCGGGAGTCCTAGGAAGGGCACACTGGCCTGAATGCCCTACCTTCCCGGCCGGGGTCATGGAAATCGTTTGCACACGGCCACCCGTGGATGGAAACCCGGACATTACGTTGAGCCTGGGGGACAGGTCTGCTTTTCCCGTTATGTGAAGAGGGCTGCTGGAGGCCTCCTGCCACGAGTAGGAAACACTGTGTTAATCGAGGAAAGCTGCCTCTCCCTCAGTCGGCCTTGCCACTGTGTAGAGATGACGGGCAACCGCATTGGTTTTCACTTAAGTTGGAGGCCGCAGGTGGCCTGCTTTCCCGTTGGGAAAATAACGCTTCCCTCCTTAGGTCCCGATGCCAGACTTGGCACAGCCCACGGACGGGTAGTTTCTGAGCAACGAAAAGAGACTCACGCAGCCCCCTGGACCTTCCCTGATAAAACTTTGGCACGAAGGGAGTTCTGCTTGGGCTGAGTGGCGGGACCGACATAATTCCTTGGGTTAGGCCAAAGTGTCCTTTTCCCTTACAAAAGCTTAGGCAGTGTTGCAGGGGCAACAAGTCCGTATGTCAGGCTGCATCTAAAGTCGACTGTCTGCTTGGCGAGCGAGGGCAGGCTGGCGTTCCCAGGATGAACAGCGAGCCGAGGGTTTTTCCCATTGCAGTTCGGGTTCAGCGGCGGGGACCACTTGCAGTACACCTAAGACCTGCTAGACCTGTGCTCGGGAGGACTTTCGAAAGACTGGCAATCCACCTGTGCGACCAAGAGAGCGGTGTTTTGCCTTTCACTCTTCATTCCAAGAGATGATCCGAAGGGCCTAGGCCCCTGTATGTTGGTAGGTCGCCTAAGAAGTGGCATCCGGTACACACTGTGTTTCCATGAGACGTGGTGAGGACGCGGGCGTCCCAGGAGTCCTGCAAAGCACACTAGCGTTTAGCCACTGCTTTGAGTGAGGCTCCCTGGGAAACGCTGCATGGCTGCCCGGCGCTGTGGATGCAATTCCCGGACCTTGCCTTCAGCTTGGCGCTCAGCGTAGTGTTCCTTTTAGGTAGAGGCGACCCTGGGGTGCCTCAGGAGTGGACGTGGAAACACACTATGCCTCTCAAGGAAAGCCCACTTTCCTTCCAAAGACATGCCAGCAGGCACGCGTGGGCTGACAGAGCACTGTATTTCAGGCAGCTTTCACGTTGAACCATCCTTCTTTCCAGTTGGGAGGTACTACAGTGCTCTGAAGGTCCCAATCTCAAAGTTGAGCACGGCCCCACGTACCCATAGGTTCTCCCGCACCGAAAGGGACACAAGGAGGACTGTGGCCCCTCCTCTGAATAACTTGGTAGCCGGGGTGTGGCGCACTGTGCGAATGGCACGAAATATTGGAGGGGCTAGGTCGAGTGAGTTAGGTGTCCCTGCAGCTGCCAAAAGCCTAGCAGTGTGCAGGGGGAAACCGTCCATTTTCCAGACTGCAGCTAACGTCGAGTGACTGCTCGCCAGAACGAGCCGGTAGCTAAGTACACCCAGAAGGAACACTACGCACCGGCTTTCTCCTTGCTCCTCAGCGGCAGCCCTGAGAGACACACTAGGCCATTACACCTAAGACCTTCTACACCTCTGTTCGGGGAGCACTTTTGAATGTCTTGGCTATCTAGCTATCCAACAAAGAAAAGAGTGTGTTGCCTCTCACTCGGCATGCAAAGAGATGATCCGGAGGGCTTTGGTAGCGGCACGGTGCTCAGGGGGCCAAGAAGAGTACTCGGTACACAGTGTTCTTCCAGGGGACATGCTGAGGCAGCGGGGGTCCTGGGAAAGGCCCACGAACATTCATGCACTACTTGCCTAAGGTTTCGTGGAAAGCCTCTGCACGCCTCAGTTCGTGGAGGGAATACCTGAACCTTACTTTGGTCCTCGCGGAACAGCACAGTGTTCCCTTTATGTATATAGGGCGCCGGGAGGCCTCCTGCACGGTACAGAAAGCAGAGTGTTTCTCTAGGAGAGCTCCCTTTCCCTCACATAGCCATTCTACTTGTGAAGAGAACACGAGCAGCCACACTGTGTCTCAGGACGCTCTGAGGCCGCACTTTCAGCTCTCCCGCTGGGAAAGTAATGCTCTTCGCTCTAGGTAACCAATATCAAAATTGAACCTAGCACATGCACCTGTAGTTTCTGACCAACCAAGAGAGACTCAAGCAGCACGCTGGACCTTCCCTGATAAAACTTTGGCGCCAAGGGGCTCCGGCATGGGCTGAATGGCTTCAAGGACACGATTCCCGGGGATAGGCCAAATGGTCCCTGTAGCTCAGAAAACCCGAGGTAGCGTTCAAGGGGCAAATTGTACGTTTGTCGGGCTGCCTCTGTAGTCGGCCTTCTGCTTGGCAGAGAGAAGACGGCAGGTAAGGGTTCCCAGTCTGAACAATAAACACAGCGTTTTGTCATTGCAGCAGTGGTCCAGCAGTGGGGACCTTTTGCATTACACCTGAGACCTGCTAGGCCTGTGCTCGGGAGGCCTGTTGAAAGCCTGGCAATCTCCATGGGCACCGAAGAGAGAGCAGAGCGTTGCCTTTCCTTCTCCATGCAGAGAAATGATCCGAAGGGGCCTAAGGGACCTGTGTTTGGGTAGGTCGCCTAAGAAGAGGCATTGGGTACACAGTGTTTTTCCACGCCCAGGGGGTGAGGACCCAGGAGTCCTAGGAGTCCTGAGCGGCACACTAGCGTTAAGCCACTGCCATGACTAAGGCTTCTGGGCAAATGCTGCATGCCTGCCAGCACTGTGGCTGCCGTCCTGGACTTTGTTTTGATCTTCGTGATCAGCGTAGATCGCCCTGTATGTAAAGGGGGCTCTGGCATGCCTCAGGCAAGGAAGTGGAAACACCTTTTGTCTTTCCTGTAAAGCACCCTTTCCTTTGAGGCACATTCCAGCACGCAAGGAAGGACTCGCAGAACGCCCTATGTAGGCACCTTGGAGGCTACGAGGATTCCTCGTTCAACTAGGGAATTCCTCCGTTTCTCATAAGGCCCCAGTATCAAAGTTGAACCCAGCCCACGTACGTGTCGTTTCTGAAGAACCAAAAGAGGCACG
The DNA here is from genome assembly GCF_965194805.1 of Balaenoptera borealis. Taxonomy (NCBI): domain Eukaryota; kingdom Metazoa; phylum Chordata; class Mammalia; order Artiodactyla; family Balaenopteridae; genus Balaenoptera; species Balaenoptera borealis. The sequence continues at coordinate 133,307,858 of NC_138862.1, forward strand.
AGAAGCACTGTGCTACCTTCTCAGAATAATGTTTTATTTAGGCAGGGAGATTTGCACTGTGTGGATGACCTAAGCGATTTAAGGCGCTAGGGAGGTCTAGGTGGCCTTGAACCTGCCAAAAGACTAGCAGGGCTCAGGAGGAAACGGTTGATTTTCCAGGCTGCATCTAAAAGTCGTGTTTCTGCTTGGCAGAGAGAGACGGCAGGTGTGTAAAGCGAGAAGGAACACGAAGCACAGAGTTGTTTCACTGCAGCTCAGGGTCCGCCCTGAGAGCCACTGGCATTACACCGAGGACTTTCCAGAACTCTGGTCGGGGCACATTTGAAAGACTTGTCAGTCTATCGATCCAACGAAGAAAACACTGCCTTGCCTTTCACGGTGCACTCAAAGAGACGACCCGGAGTACCCAGGTAGCGGCACGGTGCGCAGTCGGCCAAGAAGAGTCACTGAGCACACAGCGTTCTTCCAAGGGACATGGTGAGGCGGCGGGAGTCCTAGGAAGGGCACACTGGCCTGAATGCCCTACCTTCCCGGCCGGGGTCATGGAAATCGTTTGCACACGGCCACCCGTGGATGGAAACCCGGACATTACGTTGAGCCTGGGGGACAGGTCTGCTTTTCCCGTTATGTGAAGAGGGCTGCTGGAGGCCTCCTGCCACGAGTAGGAAACACTGTGTTAATCGAGGAAAGCTGCCTCTCCCTCAGTCGGCCTTGCCACTGTGTAGAGATGACGGGCAACCGCATTGGTTTTCACTTAAGTTGGAGGCCGCAGGTGGCCTGCTTTCCCGTTGGGAAAATAACGCTTCCCTCCTTAGGTCCCGATGCCAGACTTGGCACAGCCCACGGACGGGTAGTTTCTGAGCAACGAAAAGAGACTCACGCAGCCCCCTGGACCTTCCCTGATAAAACTTTGGCACGAAGGGAGTTCTGCTTGGGCTGAGTGGCGGGACCGACATAATTCCTTGGGTTAGGCCAAAGTGTCCTTTTCCCTTACAAAAGCTTAGGCAGTGTTGCAGGGGCAACAAGTCCGTATGTCAGGCTGCATCTAAAGTCGACTGTCTGCTTGGCGAGCGAGGGCAGGCTGGCGTTCCCAGGATGAACAGCGAGCCGAGGGTTTTTCCCATTGCAGTTCGGGTTCAGCGGCGGGGACCACTTGCAGTACACCTAAGACCTGCTAGACCTGTGCTCGGGAGGACTTTCGAAAGACTGGCAATCCACCTGTGCGACCAAGAGAGCGGTGTTTTGCCTTTCACTCTTCATTCCAAGAGATGATCCGAAGGGCCTAGGCCCCTGTATGTTGGTAGGTCGCCTAAGAAGTGGCATCCGGTACACACTGTGTTTCCATGAGACGTGGTGAGGACGCGGGCGTCCCAGGAGTCCTGCAAAGCACACTAGCGTTTAGCCACTGCTTTGAGTGAGGCTCCCTGGGAAACGCTGCATGGCTGCCCGGCGCTGTGGATGCAATTCCCGGACCTTGCCTTCAGCTTGGCGCTCAGCGTAGTGTTCCTTTTAGGTAGAGGCGACCCTGGGGTGCCTCAGGAGTGGACGTGGAAACACACTATGCCTCTCAAGGAAAGCCCACTTTCCTTCCAAAGACATGCCAGCAGGCACGCGTGGGCTGACAGAGCACTGTATTTCAGGCAGCTTTCACGTTGAACCATCCTTCTTTCCAGTTGGGAGGTACTACAGTGCTCTGAAGGTCCCAATCTCAAAGTTGAGCACGGCCCCACGTACCCATAGGTTCTCCCGCACCGAAAGGGACACAAGGAGGACTGTGGCCCCTCCTCTGAATAACTTGGTAGCCGGGGTGTGGCGCACTGTGCGAATGGCACGAAATATTGGAGGGGCTAGGTCGAGTGAGTTAGGTGTCCCTGCAGCTGCCAAAAGCCTAGCAGTGTGCAGGGGGAAACCGTCCATTTTCCAGACTGCAGCTAACGTCGAGTGACTGCTCGCCAGAACGAGCCGGTAGCTAAGTACACCCAGAAGGAACACTACGCACCGGCTTTCTCCTTGCTCCTCAGCGGCAGCCCTGAGAGACACACTAGGCCATTACACCTAAGACCTTCTACACCTCTGTTCGGGGAGCACTTTTGAATGTCTTGGCTATCTAGCTATCCAACAAAGAAAAGAGTGTGTTGCCTCTCACTCGGCATGCAAAGAGATGATCCGGAGGGCTTTGGTAGCGGCACGGTGCTCAGGGGGCCAAGAAGAGTACTCGGTACACAGTGTTCTTCCAGGGGACATGCTGAGGCAGCGGGGGTCCTGGGAAAGGCCCACGAACATTCATGCACTACTTGCCTAAGGTTTCGTGGAAAGCCTCTGCACGCCTCAGTTCGTGGAGGGAATACCTGAACCTTACTTTGGTCCTCGCGGAACAGCACAGTGTTCCCTTTATGTATATAGGGCGCCGGGAGGCCTCCTGCACGGTACAGAAAGCAGAGTGTTTCTCTAGGAGAGCTCCCTTTCCCTCACATAGCCATTCTACTTGTGAAGAGAACACGAGCAACCACACTGTGTCTCAGGACGCTCTGAGGCCGCACTTTCAGCTCTCCCGCTGGGAAAGTAATGCTCTTCGCTCTAGGTAACCAATATCAAAATTGAACCCAGCACATGCACCTGTAGTTTCTGACCAACCAAGAGAGACTCAAGCAGCACGCTGGACCTTCCCTGATAAAACTTTGGCGCCAAGGGGCTCCGGCATGGGCTGAATGGCTTCAAGGACACGATTCCCGGGGATAGGCCAAATGGTCCCTGTAGCTCAGAAAACCCGAGGTAGCGTTCAAGGGGCAAATTGTACGTTTGTCGGGCTGCCTCTGTAGTCGGCCTTCTGCTTGGCAGAGAGAAGACGGCAGGTAAGGGTTCCCAGTCTGAACAACAAACACAGCGTTTTGTCATTGCAGCAGTGGTCCAGCAGTGGGGACCTTTTGCATTACACCTGAGACCTGCTAGGCCTGTGCTCGGGAGGCCTGTTGAAAGCCTGGCAATCTCCATGGGCACCGAAGAGAGAGCAGAGCGTTGCCTTTCCTTCTCCATGCAGAGAAATGATCCGAAGGGGCCTAAGGGACCTGTGTTTGGGTAGGTCGCCTAAGAAGAGGCATTGGGTACACAGTGTTTTTCCACGCCCAGGGGGTGAGGACCCAGGAGTCCTAGGAGTCCTGAGCGGCACACTAGCGTTAAGCCACTGCCATGACTAAGGCTTCTGGGCAAATGCTGCATGCCTGCCAGCACTGTGGCTGCCGTCCTGGACTTTGTTTTGATCTTCGTGATCAGCGTAGATCGCCCTGTATGTAAAGGGGGCTCTGGCATGCCTCAGGCAAGGAAGTGGAAACACCTTTTGTCTTTCCTGTAAAGCACCCTTTCCTTTGAGGCACATTCCAGCACGCAAGGAAGGACTCGCAGAACGCCCTATGTAGGCACCTTGGAGGCTACGAGGATTCCTCGTTCAACTAGGGAATTCCTCCGTTTCTCATAAGGCCCCAGTATCAAAGTTGAACCCAGCCCACGTACGTGTCGTTTCTGAAGAACCAAAAGAGGCACGAGAAGCACTGTGCTACCTTCTCAGAATAATGTTTTATTTAGGCAGGGAGATTTGCACTGTGTGGATGACCTAAGCGATTTAAGGCGCTAGGGAGGTCTAGGTGGCCTTGAACCTGCCAAAAGACTAGCAGGGCTCAGGAGGAAACGGTTGATTTTCCAGGCTGCATCTAAAAGTCGTGTTTCTGCTTGGCAGAGAGAGACGGCAGGTGTGTAAAGCGAGAAGGAACACGAAGCACAGAGTTGTTTCACTGCAGCTCAGGGTCCGCCCTGAGAGCCACTGGCATTACACCGAGGACTTTCCAGAACTCTGGTCGGGGCACATTTGAAAGACTTGTCAGTCTATCGATCCAACGAAGAAAACACTGCCTTGCCTTTCACGGTGCACTCAAAGAGACGACCCGGAGTACCCAGGTAGCGGCACGGTGCGCAGTCGGCCAAGAAGAGTCACTGAGCACACAGCGTTCTTCCAAGGGACATGGTGAGGCGGCGGGAGTCCTAGGAAGGGCACACTGGCCTGAATGCCCTACCTTCCCGGCCGGGGTCATGGAAATCGTTTGCACACGGCCACCCGTGGATGGAAACCCGGACATTACGTTGAGCCTGGGGGACAGGTCTGCTTTTCCCGTTATGTGAAGAGGGCTGCTGGAGGCCTCCTGCCACGAGTAGGAAACACTGTGTTAATCGAGGAAAGCTGCCTCTCCCTCAGTCGGCCTTGCCACTGTGTAGAGATGACGGGCAACCGCATTGGTTTTCACTTAAGTTGGAGGCCGCAGGTGGCCTGCTTTCCCGTTGGGAAAATAACGCTTCCCTCCTTAGGTCCCGATGCCAGACTTGGCACAGCCCACGGACGGGTAGTTTCTGAGCAACGAAAAGAGACTCACGCAGCCCCCTGGACCTTCCCTGATAAAACTTTGGCACGAAGGGAGTTCTGCTTGGGCTGAGTGGCGGGACCGACATAATTCCTTGGGTTAGGCCAAAGTGTCCTTTTCCCTTACAAAAGCTTAGGCAGTGTTGCAGGGGCAACAAGTCCGTATGTCAGGCTGCATCTAAAGTCGACTGTCTGCTTGGCGAGCGAGGGCAGGCTGGCGTTCCCAGGATGAACAGCGAGCCGAGGGTTTTTCCCATTGCAGTTCGGGTTCAGCGGCGGGGACCACTTGCAGTACACCTAAGACCTGCTAGACCTGTGCTCGGGAGGACTTTCGAAAGACTGGCAATCCACCTGTGCGACCAAGAGAGCGGTGTTTTGCCTTTCACTCTTCATTCCAAGAGATGATCCGAAGGGCCTAGGCCCCTGTATGTTGGTAGGTCGCCTAAGAAGTGGCATCCGGTACACACTGTGTTTCCATGAGACGTGGTGAGGACGCGGGCGTCCCAGGAGTCCTGCAAAGCACACTAGCGTTTAGCCACTGCTTTGAGTGAGGCTCCCTGGGAAACGCTGCATGGCTGCCCGGCGCTGTGGATGCAATTCCCGGACCTTGCCTTCAGCTTGGCGCTCAGCGTAGTGTTCCTTTTAGGTAGAGGCGACCCTGGGGTGCCTCAGGAGTGGACGTGGAAACACACTATGCCTCTCAAGGAAAGCCCACTTTCCTTCCAAAGACATGCCAGCAGGCACGCGTGGGCTGACAGAGCACTGTATTTCAGGCAGCTTTCACGTTGAACCATCCTTCTTTCCAGTTGGGAGGTACTACAGTGCTCTGAAGGTCCCAATCTCAAAGTTGAGCACGGCCCCACGTACCCATAGGTTCTCCCGCACCGAAAGGGACACAAGGAGGACTGTGGCCCCTCCTCTGAATCACTTGGTAGCCGGGGTGTGGCGCACTGTGCGAATGGCACGAAATATTGGAGGGGCTAGGTCGAGTGAGTTAGGTGTCCCTGCAGCTGCCAAAAGCCTAGCAGTGTGCAGGGGGAAACCGTCCATTTTCCAGACTGCAGCTAACGTCGAGTGACTGCTCGCCAGAACGAGCCGGTAGCTAAGTACACCCAGAAGGAACACTACGCACCGGCTTTCTCCTTGCTCCTCAGCGGCAGCCCTGAGAGACACACTAGGCCATTACACCTAAGACCTTCTACACCTCTGTTCGGGGAGCACTTTTGAATGTCTTGGCTATCTAGCTATCCAACAAAGAAAAGAGTGTGTTGCCTCTCACTCGGCATGCAAAGAGATGATCCGGAGGGCTTTGGTAGCGGCACGGTGCTCAGGGGGCCAAGAAGAGTACTCGGTACACAGTGTTCTTCCAGGGGACATGCTGAGGCAGCGGGGGTCCTGGGAAAGGCCCACGAACATTCATGCACTACTTGCCTAAGGTTTCGTGGAAAGCCTCTGCACGCCTCAGTTCGTGGAGGGAATACCTGAACCTTACTTTGGTCCTCGCGGAACAGCACAGTGTTCCCTTTATGTATATAGGGCGCCGGGAGGCCTCCTGCACGGTACAGAAAGCAGAGTGTTTCTCTAGGAGAGCTCCCTTTCCCTCACATAGCCATTCTACTTGTGAAGAGAACACGAGCAACCACACTGTGTCTCAGGACGCTCTGAGGCCGCACTTTCAGCTCTCCCGCTGGGAAAGTAATGCTCTTCGCTCTAGGTAACCAATATCAAAATTGAACCCAGCACATGCACCTGTAGTTTCTGACCAACCAAGAGAGACTCAAGCAGCACGCTGGACCTTCCCTGATAAAACTTTGGCGCCAAGGGGCTCCGGCATGGGCTGAATGGCTTCAAGGACACGATTCCCGGGGATAGGCCAAATGGTCCCTGTAGCTCAGAAAACCCGAGGTAGCGTTCAAGGGGCAAATTGTACGTTTGTCGGGCTGCCTCTGTAGTCGGCCTTCTGCTTGGCAGAGAGAAGACGGCAGGTAAGGGTTCCCAGTCTGAACAACAAACACAGCGTTTTGTCATTGCAGCAGTGGTCCAGCAGTGGGGACCTTTTGCATTACACCTGAGACCTGCTAGGCCTGTGCTCGGGAGGCCTGTTGAAAGCCTGGCAATCTCCATGGGCACCGAAGAGAGAGAGCAGAGCGTTGCCTTTCCTTCTCCATGCAGAGAAATGATCCGAAGGGGCCTAGGGACCTGTGTTTGGGTAGGTCGCCTAAGAAGAGGCATTGGGTACACAGTGTTTTTCCACGCCCAGGGGGTGAGGACCCAGGAGTCCTAGGAGTCCTGAGCGGCACACTAGCGTTAAGCCACTGCCATGACTAAGGCTTCTGGGCAAATGCTGCATGCCTGCCAGCACTGTGGCTGCCGTCCTGGACTTTGTTTTGATCTTCGTGATCAGCGTAGATCGCCCTGTATGTAAAGGGGGCTCTGGCATGCCTCAGGCAAGGAAGTGGAAACACCTTTTGTCTTTCCTGTAAAGCACCCTTTCCTTTGAGGCACATTCCAGCACGCAAGGAAGGACTCGCAGAACGCCCTATGTAGGCACCTTGGAGGCTACGAGGATTCCTCGTTCAACTAGGGAATTCCTCCGTTTCTCATAAGGCCCCAGTATCAAAGTTGAACCCAGCCCACGTACGTGTCGTTTCTGAAGAACCAAAAGAGGCACGAGGAGCACTGTGCTACCTTCTCAGAATAATGTTTTATTTAGGCAGGGAGATTTGCACTGTGCGGATGACCTAAGCGATTTAAGGCGCTAGGGAGGTCTAGGTGGCCTTGAACCTGCCAAAAGACTAGCAGGGCTCAGGAGGAAACGGTTGATTTTCCAGGCTGCATCTAAAAGTCGTGTTTCTGCTTGGCAGAGAGAGACGGCAGGTGTGTAAAGCGAGAAGGAACACGAAGCACAGAGTTGTTTCACTGCAGCTCAGGGTCCGCCCTGAGAGCCACTGGCATTACACCGAGGACTTTCCAGAACTCTGGTCGGGGCACATTTGAAAGACTTGTCAGTCTATCGATCCAACGAAGAAAACACTGCCTTGCCTTCCACGGTGCACTCAAAGAGACGACCCGGAGTACCCAGGTAGCGGCACGGTGCGCAGTCGGCCAAGAAGAGTCACTGAGCACACAGCGTTCTTCCAAGGGACATGGTGAGGCGGCGGGAGTCCTAGGAAGGGCACACTGGCCTGAATGCCCTACCTTCCCTGCCGGGGTCATGGAAATCGTTTGCACACGGCCACCCGTGGATGGAAACCCGGACATTACGTTGAGCCTGGGGGACAGGTCTGCTTTTCCCGTTATGTGAAGAGGGCTGCTGGAGGCCTCCTGCCACGAGTAGGAAACACTGTGTTAATCGAGGAAAGCTGCCTCTCCCTCAGTCGGCCTTGCCACTGTGTAGAGATGACGGGCAACCGCATTGGTTTTCACTTAAGTTGGAGGCCGCAGGTGGCCTGCTTTCCCGTTGGGAAAATAACGCTTCCCTCCTTAGGTCCCGATGCCAGACTTGGCACAGCCCACGGACGGGTAGTTTCTGAGCAACGAAAAGAGACTCACGCAGCCCCCTGGACCTTCCCTGATAAAACTTTGGCACGAAGGGAGTTCTGCTTGGGCTGAGTGGCGGGACCGACATAATTCCTTGGGTTAGGCCAAAGTGTCCTTTTCCCTTACAAAAGCTTAGGCAGTGTTGCAGGGGCAACAAGTCCGTATGTCAGGCTGCATCTAAAGTCGACTGTCTGCTTGGCGAGCGAGGGCAGGCTGGCGTTCCCAGGATGAACAGCGAGCCGAGGGTTTTTCCCATTGCAGTTCGGGTTCAGCGGCGGGGACCACTTGCAGTACACCTAAGACCTGCTAGACCTGTGCTCGGGAGGACTTTCGAAAGACTGGCAATCCACCTGTGCGACCAAGAGAGCGGTGTTTTGCCTTTCACTCTTCATTCCAAGAGATGATCCGAAGGGCCTAGGCCCCTGTATGTTGGTAGGTCGCCTAAGAAGTGGCATCCGGTACACACTGTGTTTCCATGAGACGTGGTGAGGACGCGGGCGTCCCAGGAGTCCTGCAAAGCACACTAGCGTTTAGCCACTGCTTTGAGTGAGGCTCCCTGGGAAACGCTGCATGGCTGCCCGGCGCTGTGGATGCAATTCCCGGACCTTGCCTTCAGCTTGGCGCTCAGCGTAGTGTTCCTTTTAGGTAGAGGCGACCCTGGGGTGCCTCAGGAGTGGACGTGGAAACACACTATGCCTCTCAAGGAAAGCCCACTTTCCTTCCAAAGACATGCCAGCAGGCACGCGTGGGCTGACAGAGCACTGTATTTCAGGCAGCTTTCACGTTGAACCATCCTTCTTTCCAGTTGGGAGGTACTACAGTGCTCTGAAGGTCCCAATCTCAAAGTTGAGCACGGCCCCACGTACCCATAGGTTCTCCCGCACCGAAAGGGACACAAGGAGGACTGTGGCCCCTCCTCTGAATCACTTGGTAGCCGGGGTGTGGCGCACTGTGCGAATGGCACGAAATATTGGAGGGGCTAGGTCGAGTGAGTTAGGTGTCCCTGCAGCTGCCAAAAGCCTAGCAGTGTGCAGGGGGAAACCGTCCATTTTCCAGACTGCAGCTAACGTCGAGTGACTGCTCGCCAGAACGAGCCGGTAGCTAAGTACACCCAGAAGGAACACTACGCACCGGCTTTCTCCTTGCTCCTCAGCGGCAGCCCTGAGAGACACACTAGGCCATTACACCTAAGACCTTCTACACCTCTGTTCGGGGAGCACTTTTGAATGTCTTGGCTATCTAGCTATCCAACAAAGAAAAGAGTGTGTTGCCTCTCACTCGGCATGCAAAGAGATGATCCGGAGGGCTTTGGTAGCGGCACGGTGCTCAGGGGGCCAAGAAGAGTACTCGGTACACAGTGTTCTTCCAGGGGACATGCTGAGGCAGCGGGGGTCCTGGGAAAGGCCCACGAACATTCATGCACTACTTGCCTAAGGTTTCGTGGAAAGCCTCTGCACGCCTCAGTTCGTGGAGGGAATACCTGAACCTTACTTTGGTCCTCGCGGAACAGCACAGTGTTCCCTTTATGTATATAGGGCGCCGGGAGGCCTCCTGCACGGTACAGAAAGCAGAGTGTTTCTCTAGGAGAGCTCCCTTTCCCTCACATAGCCATTCTACTTGTGAAGAGAACACGAGCAACCACACTGTGTCTCAGGACGCTCTGAGGCCGCACTTTCAGCTCTCCCGCTGGGAAAGTAATGCTCTTCGCTCTAGGTAACCAATATCAAAATTGAACCCAGCACATGCACCTGTAGTTTCTGACCAACCAAGAGAGACTCAAGCAGCACGCTGGACCTTCCCTGATAAAACTTTGGCGCCAAGGGGCTCCGGCATGGGCTGAATGGCTTCAAGGACACGATTCCCGGGGATAGGCCAAATGGTCCCTGTAGCTCAGAAAACCCGAGGTAGCGTTCAAGGGGCAAATTGTACGTTTGTCGGGCTGCCTCTGTAGTCGGCCTTCTGCTTGGCAGAGAGAAGACGGCAGGTAAGGGTTCCCAGTCTGAACAACAAACACAGCGTTTTGTCATTGCAGCAGTGGTCCAGCAGTGGGGACCTTTTGCATTACACCTGAGACCTGCTAGGCCTGTGCTCGGGAGGCCTGTTGAAAGCCTGGCAATCTCCATGGGCACCGAAGAGAGAGAGCAGAGCGTTGCCTTTCCTTCTCCATGCAGAGAAATGATCCGAAGGGGCCTAGGGACCTGTGTTTGGGTAGGTCGCCTAAGAAGAGGCATTGGGTACACAGTGTTTTTCCACGCCCAGGGGGTGAGGACCCAGGAGTCCTAGGAGTCCTGAGCGGCACACTAGCGTTAAGCCACTGCCATGACTAAGGCTTCTGGGCAAATGCTGCATGCCTGCCAGCACTGTGGCTGCCGTCCTGGACTTTGTTTTGATCTTCGTGATCAGCGTAGATCGCCCTGTATGTAAAGGGGGCTCTGGCATGCCTCAGGCAAGGAAGTGGAAACACCTTTTGTCTTTCCTGTAAAGCACCCTTTCCTTTGAGGCACATTCCAGCACGCAAGGAAGGACTCGCAGAACGCCCTATGTAGGCACCTTGGAGGCTACGAGGATTCCTCGTTCAACTAGGGAATTCCTCCGTTTCTCATAAGGCCCCAGTATCAAAGTTGAACCCAGCCCACGTACGTGTCGTTTCTGAAGAACCAAAAGAGGCACGAGGAGCACTGTGCTACCTTCTCAGAATAATGTTTTATTTAGGCAGGGAGATTTGCACTGTGCGGATGACCTAAGCGATTTAAGGCGCTAGGGAGGTCTAGGTGGCCTTGAACCTGCCAAAAGACTAGCAGGGCTCAGGAGGAAACGGTTGATTTTCCAGGCTGCATCTAAAAGTCGTGTTTCTGCTTGGCAGAGAGAGACGGCAGGTGTGTAAAGCGAGAAGGAACACGAAGCACAGAGTTGTTTCACTGCAGCTCAGGGTCCGCCCTGAGAGCCACTGGCATTACACCGAGGACTTTCCAGAACTCTGGTCGGGGCACATTTGAAAGACTTGTCAGTCTATCGATCCAACGAAGAAAACACTGCCTTGCCTTCCACGGTGCACTCAAAGAGACGACCCGGAGTACCCAGGTAGCGGCACGGTGCGCAGTCGGCCAAGAAGAGTCACTGAGCACACAGCGTTCTTCCAAGGGACATGGTGAGGCGGCGGGAGTCCTAGGAAGGGCACACTGGCCTGAATGCCCTACCTTCCCTGCCGGGGTCATGGAAATCGTTTGCACACGGCCACCCGTGGATGGAAACCCGGACATTACGTTGAGCCTGGGGGACAGGTCTGCTTTTCCCGTTATGTGAAGAGGGCTGCTGGAGGCCTCCTGCCACGAGTAGGAAACACTGTGTTAATCGAGGAAAGCTGCCTCTCCCTCAGTCGGCCTTGCCACTGTGTAGAGATGACGGGCAACCGCATTGGTTTTCACTTAAGTTGGAGGCCGCAGGTGGCCTGCTTTCCCGTTGGGAAAATAACGCTTCCCTCCTTAGGTCCCGATGCCAGACTTGGCACAGCCCACGGACGGGTAGTTTCTGAGCAACGAAAAGAGACTCACGCAGCCCCCTGGACCTTCCCTGATAAAACTTTGGCACGAAGGGAGTTCTGCTTGGGCTGAGTGGCGGGACCGACATAATTCCTTGGGTTAGGCCAAAGTGTCCTTTTCCCTTACAAAAGCTTAGGCAGTGTTGCAGGGGCAACAAGTCCGTATGTCAGGCTGCATCTAAAGTCGACTGTCTGCTTGGCGAGCGAGGGCAGGCTGGCGTTCCCAGGATGAACAGCGAGCCGAGGGTTTTTCCCATTGCAGTTCGGGTTCAGCGGCGGGGACCACTTGCAGTACACCTAGGACCTGCTAGACCTGTGCTCGGGAGGACTTTCGAAAGACTGGCAATCCACCTGTGCGACCAAGAGAGCGGTGTTTTGCCTTTCACTCTTCATTCCAAGAGATGATCCGAAGGGCCTAGGCCCCTGTATGTTGGTAGGTCGCCTAAGAAGTGGCATCCGGTACACACTGTGTTTCCATGAGACGTGGTGAGGACGCGGGCGTCCCAGGAGTCCTGCAAAGCACACTAGCGTTTAGCCACTGCTTTGAGTGAGGCTCCCTGGGAAACGCTGCATGGCTGCCCGGCGCTGTGGATGCAATTCCCGGACCTTGCCTTCAGCTTGGCGCTCAGCGTAGTGTTCCTTTTAGGTAGAGGCGACCCTGGGGTGCCTCAGGAGTGGACGTGGAAACACACTATGCCTCTCAAGGAAAGCCCACTTTCCTTCCAAAGACATGCCAGCAGGCACGCGTGGGCTGACAGAGCACTGTATTTCAGGCAGCTTTCACGTTGAACCATCCTTCTTTCCAGTTGGGAGGTACTACAGTGCTCTGAAGGTCCCAATCTCAAAGTTGAGCACGGCCCCACGTACCCATAGGTTCTCCCGCACCGAAAGGGACACAAGGAGGACTGTGGCCCCTCCTCTGAATCACTTGGTAGCCGGGGTGTGGCGCACTGTGCGAATGGCACGAAATATTGGAGGGGCTAGGTCGAGTGAGTTAGGTGTCCCTGCAGCTGCCAAAAGCCTAGCAGTGTGCAGGGGGAAACCGTCCATTTTCCAGACTGCAGCTAACGTCGAGTGACTGCTCGCCAGAACGAGCCGGTAGCTAAGTACACCCAGAAGGAACACTACGCACCGGCTTTCTCCTTGCTCCTCAGCGGCAGCCCTGAGAGACACACTAGGCCATTACACCTAAGACCTTCTACACCTCTGTTCGGGGAGCACTTTTGAATGTCTTGGCTATCTAGCTATCCAACAAAGAAAAGAGTGTGTTGCCTCTCACTCGGCATGCAAAGAGATGATCCGGAGGGCTTTGGTAGCGGCACGGTGCTCAGGGGGCCAAGAAGAGTACTCGGTACACAGTGTTCTTCCAGGGGACATGCTGAGGCAGCGGGGGTCCTGGGAAAGGCCCACGAACATTCATGCACTACTTGCCTAAGGTTTCGTGGAAAGCCTCTGCACGCCTCAGTTCGTGGAGGGAATACCTGAACCTTACTTTGGTCCTCGCGGAACAGCACAGTGTTCCCTTTATGTATATAGGGCGCCGGGAGGCCTCCTGCACGGTACAGAAAGCAGAGTGTTTCTCTAGGAGAGCTCCCTTTCCCTCACATAGCCATTCTACTTGTGAAGAGAACACGAGCAACCACACTGTGTCTCAGGACGCTCTGAGGCCGCACTTTCAGCTCTCCCGCTGGGAAAGTAATGCTCTTCGCTCTAGGTAACCAATATCAAAATTGAACCCAGCACATGCACCTGTAGTTTCTGACCAACCAAGAGAGACTCAAGCAGCACGCTGGACCTTCCCTGATAAAACTTTGGCGCCAAGGGGCTCCGGCATGGGCTGAATGGCTTCAAGGACACGATTCCCGGGGATAGGCCAAATGGTCCCTGTAGCTCAGAAAACCCGAGGTAGCGTTCAAGGGGCAAATTGTACGTTTGTCGGGCTGCCTCTGTAGTCGGCCTTCTGCTTGGCAGAGAGAAGACGGCAGGTAAGGGTTCCCAGTCTGAACAACAAACACAGCGTTTTGTCATTGCAGCAGTGGTCCAGCAGTGGGGACCTTTTGCATTACACCTGAGACCTGCTAGGCCTGTGCTCGGGAGGCCTGTTGAAAGCCTGGCAATCTCCATGGGCACCGAAGAGAGAGAGCAGAGCGTTGCCTTTCCTTCTCCATGCAGAGAAATGATCCGAAGGGGCCTAGGGACCTGTGTTTGGGTAGGTCGCCTAAGAAGAGGCATTGGGTACACAGTGTTTTTCCACGCCCAGGGGGTGAGGACCCAGGAGTCCTAGGAGTCCTGAGCGGCACACTAGCGTTAAGCCACTGCCATGACTAAGGCTTCTGGGCAAATGCTGCATGCCTGCCAGCACTGTGGCTGCCGTCCTGGACTTTGTTTTGATCTTCGTGATCAGCGTAGATCGCCCTGTATGTAAAGGGGGCTCTGGCATGCCTCAGGCAAGGAAGTGGAAACACCTTTTGTCTTTCCTGTAAAGCACCCTTTCCTTTGAGGCACATTCCAGCACGCAAGGAAGGACTCGCAGAACGCCCTATGTAGGCACCTTGGAGGCTACGAGGATTCCTCGTTCAACTAGGGAATTCCTCCGTTTCTCATAAGGCCCCAGTATCAAAGTTGAACCCAGCCCACGTACGTGTCGTTTCTGAAGAACCAAAAGAGGCACGAGGAGCACTGTGCTACCTTCTCAGAATAATGTTTTATTTAGGCAGGGAGATTTGCACTGTGCGGATGACCTAAGCGATTTAAGGCGCTAGGGAGGTCTAGGTGGCCTTGAACCTGCCAAAAGACTAGCAGGGCTCAGGAGGAAACGGTTGATTTTCCAGGCTGCATCTAAAAGTCGTGTTTCTGCTTGGCAGAGAGAGACGGCAGGTGTGTAAAGCGAGAAGGAACACGAAGCACAGAGTTGTTTCACTGCAGCTCAGGGTCCGCCCTGAGAGCCACTGGCATTACACCGAGGACTTTCCAGAACTCTGGTCGGGGCACATTTGAAAGACTTGTCAGTCTATCGATCCAACGAAGAAAACACTGCCTTGCCTTCCACGGTGCACTCAAAGAGACGACCCGGAGTACCCAGGTAGCGGCACGGTGCGCAGTCGGCCAAGAAGAGTCACTGAGCACACAGCGTTCTTCCAAGGGACATGGTGAGGCGGCGGGAGTCCTAGGAAGGGCACACTGGCCTGAATGCCCTACCTTCCCTGCCGGGGTCATGGAAATCGTTTGCACACGGCCACCCGTGGATGGAAACCCGGACATTACGTTGAGCCTGGGGGACAGGTCTGCTTTTCCCGTTATGTGAAGAGGGCTGCTGGAGGCCTCCTGCCACGAGTAGGAAACACTGTGTTAATCGAGGAAAGCTGCCTCTCCCTCAGTCGGCCTTGCCACTGTGTAGAGATGACGGGCAACCGCATTGGTTTTCACTTAAGTTGGAGGCCGCAGGTGGCCTGCTTTCCCGTTGGGAAAATAACGCTTCCCTCCTTAGGTCCCGATGCCAGACTTGGCACAGCCCACGGACGGGTAGTTTCTGAGCAACGAAAAGAGACTCACGCAGCCCCCTGGACCTTCCCTGATAAAACTTTGGCACGAAGGGAGTTCTGCTTGGGCTGAGTGGCGGGACCGACATAATTCCTTGGGTTAGGCCAAAGTGTCCTTTTCCCTTACAAAAGCTTAGGCAGTGTTGCAGGGGCAACAAGTCCGTATGTCAGGCTGCATCTAAAGTCGACTGTCTGCTTGGCGAGCGAGGGCAGGCTGGCGTTCCCAGGATGAACAGCGAGCCGAGGGTTTTTCCCATTGCAGTTCGGGTTCAGCGGCGGGGACCACTTGCAGTACACCTAAGACCTGCTAGACCTGTGCTCGGGAGGACTTTCGAAAGACTGGCAATCCACCTGTGCGACCAAGAGAGCGGTGTTTTGCCTTTCACTCTTCATTCCAAGAGATGATCCGAAGGGCCTAGGTCCCTGTATGTTGGTAGGTCGCCTAAGAAGTGGCATCCGGTACACACTGTGTTTCCATGAGACGTGGTGAGGACGCGGGCGTCCCAGGAGTCCTGCAAAGCACACTAGCGTTTAGCCACTGCTTTGAGTGAGGCTCCCTGGGAAACGCTGCATGGCTGCCCGGCGCTGTGGATGCAATTCCCGGACCTTGCCTTCAGCTTGGCGCTCAGCGTAGTGTTCCTTTTAGGTAGAGGCGACCCTGGGGTGCCTCAGGAGTGGACGTGGAAACACACTATGCCTCTCAAGGAAAGCCCACTTTCCTTCCAAAGACATGCCAGCAGGCACGCGTGGGCTGACAGAGCACTGTATTTCAGGCAGCTTTCACGTTGAACCATCCTTCTTTCCAGTTGGGAGGTACTACAGTGCTCTGAAGGTCCCAATCTCAAAGTTGAGCACGGCCCCACGTACCCATAGGTTCTCCCGCACCGAAAGGGACACAAGGAGGACTGTGGCCCCTCCTCTGAATAACTTGGTAGCCGGGGTGTGGCGCACTGTGCGAATGGCACGAAATATTGGAGGGGCTAGGTCGAGTGAGTTAGGTGTCCCTGCAGCTGCCAAAAGCCTAGCAGTGTGCAGGGGGAAACCGTCCATTTTCCAGACTGCAGCTAACGTCGAGTGACTGCTCGCCAGAACGAGCCGGTAGCTAAGTACACCCAGAAGGAACACTACGCACCGGCTTTCTCCTTGCTCCTCAGCGGCAGCCCTGAGAGACACACTAGGCCATTACACCTAAGACCTTCTACACCTCTGTTCGGGGAGCACTTTTGAATGTCTTGGCTATCTAGCTATCCAACAAAGAAAAGAGTGTGTTGCCTCTCACTCGGCATGCAAAGAGATGATCCGGAGGGCTTTGGTAGCGGCACGGTGCTCAGGGGGCCAAGAAGAGTACTCGGTACACAGTGTTCTTCCAGGGGACATGCTGAGGCAGCGGGGGTCCTGGGAAAGGCCCACGAACATTCATGCACTACTTGCCTAAGGTTTCGTGGAAAGCCTCTGCACGCCTCAGTTCGTGGAGGGAATACCTGAACCTTACTTTGGTCCTCG
The DNA here is from genome assembly GCF_965194805.1 of Balaenoptera borealis. NCBI lineage: Eukaryota > Metazoa > Chordata > Mammalia > Artiodactyla > Balaenopteridae > Balaenoptera > Balaenoptera borealis. Next base: position 133,324,383 of record NC_138862.1, read on the forward strand.
CGGAACAGCACAGTGTTCCCTTTATGTATATAGGGCGCCGGGAGGCCTCCTGCACGGTACAGAAAGCAGAGTGTTTCTCTAGGAGAGCTCCCTTTCCCTCACATAGCCATTCTACTTGTGAAGAGAACACGAGCAGCCACACTGTGTCTCAGGACGCTCTGAGGCCGCACTTTCAGCTCTCCCGCTGGGAAAGTAATGCTCTTCGCTCTAGGTAACCAATATCAAAATTGAACCCAGCACATGCACCTGTAGTTTCTGACCAACCAAGAGAGACTCAAGCAGCACGCTGGACCTTCCCTGATAAAACTTTGGCGCCAAGGGGCTCCGGCATGGGCTGAATGGCTTCAAGGACACGATTCCCGGGGATAGGCCAAATGGTCCCTGTAGCTCAGAAAACCCGAGGTAGCGTTCAAGGGGCAAATTGTACGTTTGTCGGGCTGCCTCTGTAGTCGGCCTTCTGCTTGGCAGAGAGAAGACGGCAGGTAAGGGTTCCCAGTCTGAACAACAAACACAGCGTTTTGTCATTGCAGCAGTGGTCCAGCAGTGGGGACCTTTTGCATTACACCTGAGACCTGCTAGGCCTGTGCTCGGGAGGCCTGTTGAAAGCCTGGCAATCTCCATGGGCACCGAAGAGAGAGCAGAGCGTTGCCTTTCCTTCTCCATGCAGAGAAATGATCCGAAGGGGCCTAAGGGACCTGTGTTTGGGTAGGTCGCCTAAGAAGAGGCATTGGGTACACAGTGTTTTTCCACGCCCAGGGGGTGAGGACCCAGGAGTCCTAGGAGTCCTGAGCGGCACACTAGCGTTAAGCCACTGCCATGACTAAGGCTTCTGGGCAAATGCTGCATGCCTGCCAGCACTGTGGCTGCCGTCCTGGACTTTGTTTTGATCTTCGTGATCAGCGTAGATCGCCCTGTATGTAAAGGGGGCTCTGGCATGCCTCAGGCAAGGAAGTGGAAACACCTTTTGTCTTTCCTGTAAAGCACCCTTTCCTTTGAGGCACATTCCAGCACGCAAGGAAGGACTCGCAGAACGCCCTATGTAGGCACCTTGGAGGCTACGAGGATTCCTCGTTCAACTAGGGAATTCCTCCGTTTCTCATAAGGCCCCAGTATCAAAGTTGAACCCAGCCCACGTACGTGTCGTTTCTGAAGAACCAAAAGAGGCACGAGAAGCACTGTGCTACCTTCTCAGAATAATGTTTTATTTAGGCAGGGAGATTTGCACTGTGCGGATGACCTAAGCGATTTAAGGCGCTAGGGAGGTCTAGGTGGCCTTGAACCTGCCAAAAGACTAGCAGGGCTCAGGAGGAAACGGTTGATTTTCCAGGCTGCATCTAAAAGTCGTGTTTCTGCTTGGCAGAGAGAGACGGCAGGTGTGTAAAGCGAGAAGGAACACGAAGCACAGAGTTGTTTCACTGCAGCTCAGGGTCCGCCCTGAGAGCCACTGGCATTACACCGAGGACTTTCCAGAACTCTGGTCGGGGCACATTTGAAAGACTTGTCAGTCTATCGATCCAACGAAGAAAACACTGCCTTGCCTTTCACGGTGCACTCAAAGAGACGACCCGGAGTACCCAGGTAGCGGCACGGTGCGCAGTTGGCCAAGAAGAGTCACTGAGCACACAGCGTTCTTCCAAGGGACATGGTGAGGCGGCGGGAGTCCTAGGAAGGGCACACTGGCCTGAATGCCCTACCTTCCCGGCCGGGGTCATGGAAATCGTTTGCACACGGCCACCCGTGGATGGAAACCCGGACATTACGTTGAGCCTGGGGGACAGGTCTGCTTTTCCCGTTATGTGAAGAGGGCTGCTGGAGGCCTCCTGCCACGAGTAGGAAACACTGTGTTAATCGAGGAAAGCTGCCTCTCCCTCAGTCGGCCTTGCCACTGTGTAGAGATGACGGGCAACCGCATTGGTTTTCACTTAAGTTGGAGGCCGCAGGTGGCCTGCTTTCCCGTTGGGAAAATAACGCTTCCCTCCTTAGGTCCCGATGCCAGACTTGGCACAGCCCACGGACGGGTAGTTTCTGAGCAACGAAAAGAGACTCACGCAGCCCCCTGGACCTTCCCTGATAAAACTTTGGCACGAAGGGAGTTCTGCTTGGGCTGAGTGGCGGGACCGACATAATTCCTTGGGTTAGGCCAAAGTGTCCTTTTCCCTTACAAAAGCTTAGGCAGTGTTGCAGGGGCAACAAGTCCGTATGTCAGGCTGCATCTAAAGTCGACTGTCTGCTTGGCGAGCGAGGGCAGGCTGGCGTTCCCAGGATGAACAGCGAGCCGAGGGTTTTTCCCATTGCAGTTCGGGTTCAGCGGCGGGGACCACTTGCAGTACACCTAAGACCTGCTAGACCTGTGCTCGGGAGGACTTTCGAAAGACTGGCAATCCACCTGTGCGACCAAGAGAGCGGTGTTTTGCCTTTCACTCTTCATTCCAAGAGATGATCCGAAGGGCCTAGGCCCCTGTATGTTGGTAGGTCGCCTAAGAAGTGGCATCCGGTACACACTGTGTTTCCATGAGACGTGGTGAGGACGCGGGCGTCCCAGGAGTCCTGCAAAGCACACTAGCGTTTAGCCACTGCTTTGAGTGAGGCTCCCTGGGAAACGCTGCATGGCTGCCCGGCGCTGTGGATGCAATTCCCGGACCTTGCCTTCAGCTTGGCGCTCAGCGTAGTGTTCCTTTTAGGTAGAGGCGACCCTGGGGTGCCTCAGGAGTGGACGTGGAAACACACTATGCCTCTCAAGGAAAGCCCACTTTCCTTCCAAAGACATGCCAGCAGGCACGCGTGGGCTGACAGAGCACTGTATTTCAGGCAGCTTTCACGTTGAACCATCCTTCTTTCCAGTTGGGAGGTACTACAGTGCTCTGAAGGTCCCAATCTCAAAGTTGAGCACGGCCCCACGTACCCATAGGTTCTCCCGCACCGAAAGGGACACAAGGAGGACTGTGGCCCCTCCTCTGAATCACTTGGTAGCCGGGGTGTGGCGCACTGTGCGAATGGCACGAAATATTGGAGGGGCTAGGTCGAGTGAGTTAGGTGTCCCTGCAGCTGCCAAAAGCCTAGCAGTGTGCAGGGGGAAACCGTCCATTTTCCAGACTGCAGCTAACGTCGAGTGACTGCTCGCCAGAACGAGCCGGTAGCTAAGTACACCCAGAAGGAACACTACGCACCGGCTTTCTCCTTGCTCCTCAGCGGCAGCCCTGAGAGACACACTAGGCCATTACACCTAAGACCTTCTACACCTCTGTTCGGGGAGCACTTTTGAATGTCTTGGCTATCTAGCTATCCAACAAAGAAAAGAGTGTGTTGCCTCTCACTCGGCATGCAAAGAGATGATCCGGAGGGCTTTGGTAGCGGCACGGTGCTCAGGGGGCCAAGAAGAGTACTCGGTACACAGTGTTCTTCCAGGGGACATGCTGAGGCAGCGGGGGTCCTGGGAAAGGCCCACGAACATTCATGCACTACTTGCCTAAGGTTTCGTGGAAAGCCTCTGCACGCCTCAGTTCGTGGAGGGAATACCTGAACCTTACTTTGGTCCTCGCGGAACAGCACAGTGTTCCCTTTATGTATATAGGGCGCCGGGAGGCCTCCTGCACGGTACAGAAAGCAGAGTGTTTCTCTAGGAGAGCTCCCTTTCCCTCACATAGCCATTCTACTTGTGAAGAGAACACGAGCAACCACACTGTGTCTCAGGACGCTCTGAGGCCGCACTTTCAGCTCTCCCGCTGGGAAAGTAATGCTCTTCGCTCTAGGTAACCAATATCAAAATTGAACCCAGCACATGCACCTGTAGTTTCTGACCAACCAAGAGAGACTCAAGCAGCACGCTGGACCTTCCCTGATAAAACTTTGGCGCCAAGGGGCTCCGGCATGGGCTGAATGGCTTCAAGGACACGATTCCCGGGGATAGGCCAAATGGTCCCTGTAGCTCAGAAAACCCGAGGTAGCGTTCAAGGGGCAAATTGTACGTTTGTCGGGCTGCCTCTGTAGTCGGCCTTCTGCTTGGCAGAGAGAAGACGGCAGGTAAGGGTTCCCAGTCTGAACAACAAACACAGCGTTTTGTCATTGCAGCAGTGGTCCAGCAGTGGGGACCTTTTGCATTACACCTGAGACCTGCTAGGCCTGTGCTCGGGAGGCCTGTTGAAAGCCTGGCAATCTCCATGGGCACCGAAGAGAGAGAGCAGAGCGTTGCCTTTCCTTCTCCATGCAGAGAAATGATCCGAAGGGGCCTAGGGACCTGTGTTTGGGTAGGTCGCCTAAGAAGAGGCATTGGGTACACAGTGTTTTTCCACGCCCAGGGGGTGAGGACCCAGGAGTCCTAGGAGTCCTGAGCGGCACACTAGCGTTAAGCCACTGCCATGACTAAGGCTTCTGGGCAAATGCTGCATGCCTGCCAGCACTGTGGCTGCCGTCCTGGACTTTGTTTTGATCTTCGTGATCAGCGTAGATCGCCCTGTATGTAAAGGGGGCTCTGGCATGCCTCAGGCAAGGAAGTGGAAACACCTTTTGTCTTTCCTGTAAAGCACCCTTTCCTTTGAGGCACATTCCAGCACGCAAGGAAGGACTCGCAGAACGCCCTATGTAGGCACCTTGGAGGCTACGAGGATTCCTCGTTCAACTAGGGAATTCCTCCGTTTCTCATAAGGCCCCAGTATCAAAGTTGAACCCAGCCCACGTACGTGTCGTTTCTGAAGAACCAAAAGAGGCACGAGGAGCACTGTGCTACCTTCTCAGAATAATGTTTTATTTAGGCAGGGAGATTTGCACTGTGCGGATGACCTAAGCGATTTAAGGCGCTAGGGAGGTCTAGGTGGCCTTGAACCTGCCAAAAGACTAGCAGGGCTCAGGAGGAAACGGTTGATTTTCCAGGCTGCATCTAAAAGTCGTGTTTCTGCTTGGCAGAGAGAGACGGCAGGTGTGTAAAGCGAGAAGGAACACGAAGCACAGAGTTGTTTCACTGCAGCTCAGGGTCCGCCCTGAGAGCCACTGGCATTACACCGAGGACTTTCCAGAACTCTGGTCGGGGCACATTTGAAAGACTTGTCAGTCTATCGATCCAACGAAGAAAACACTGCCTTGCCTTCCACGGTGCACTCAAAGAGACGACCCGGAGTACCCAGGTAGCGGCACGGTGCGCAGTCGGCCAAGAAGAGTCACTGAGCACACAGCGTTCTTCCAAGGGACATGGTGAGGCGGCGGGAGTCCTAGGAAGGGCACACTGGCCTGAATGCCCTACCTTCCCTGCCGGGGTCATGGAAATCGTTTGCACACGGCCACCCGTGGATGGAAACCCGGACATTACGTTGAGCCTGGGGGACAGGTCTGCTTTTCCCGTTATGTGAAGAGGGCTGCTGGAGGCCTCCTGCCACGAGTAGGAAACACTGTGTTAATCGAGGAAAGCTGCCTCTCCCTCAGTCGGCCTTGCCACTGTGTAGAGATGACGGGCAACCGCATTGGTTTTCACTTAAGTTGGAGGCCGCAGGTGGCCTGCTTTCCCGTTGGGAAAATAACGCTTCCCTCCTTAGGTCCCGATGCCAGACTTGGCACAGCCCACGGACGGGTAGTTTCTGAGCAACGAAAAGAGACTCACGCAGCCCCCTGGACCTTCCCTGATAAAACTTTGGCACGAAGGGAGTTCTGCTTGGGCTGAGTGGCGGGACCGACATAATTCCTTGGGTTAGGCCAAAGTGTCCTTTTCCCTTACAAAAGCTTAGGCAGTGTTGCAGGGGCAACAAGTCCGTATGTCAGGCTGCATCTAAAGTCGACTGTCTGCTTGGCGAGCGAGGGCAGGCTGGCGTTCCCAGGATGAACAGCGAGCCGAGGGTTTTTCCCATTGCAGTTCGGGTTCAGCGGCGGGGACCACTTGCAGTACACCTAAGACCTGCTAGACCTGTGCTCGGGAGGACTTTCGAAAGACTGGCAATCCACCTGTGCGACCAAGAGAGCGGTGTTTTGCCTTTCACTCTTCATTCCAAGAGATGATCCGAAGGGCCTAGGCCCCTGTATGTTGGTAGGTCGCCTAAGAAGTGGCATCCGGTACACACTGTGTTTCCATGAGACGTGGTGAGGACGCGGGCGTCCCAGGAGTCCTGCAAAGCACACTAGCGTTTAGCCACTGCTTTGAGTGAGGCTCCCTGGGAAACGCTGCATGGCTGCCCGGCGCTGTGGATGCAATTCCCGGACCTTGCCTTCAGCTTGGCGCTCAGCGTAGTGTTCCTTTTAGGTAGAGGCGACCCTGGGGTGCCTCAGGAGTGGACGTGGAAACACACTATGCCTCTCAAGGAAAGCCCACTTTCCTTCCAAAGACATGCCAGCAGGCACGCGTGGGCTGACAGAGCACTGTATTTCAGGCAGCTTTCACGTTGAACCATCCTTCTTTCCAGTTGGGAGGTACTACAGTGCTCTGAAGGTCCCAATCTCAAAGTTGAGCACGGCCCCACGTACCCATAGGTTCTCCCGCACCGAAAGGGACACAAGGAGGACTGTGGCCCCTCCTCTGAATCACTTGGTAGCCGGGGTGTGGCGCACTGTGCGAATGGCACGAAATATTGGAGGGGCTAGGTCGAGTGAGTTAGGTGTCCCTGCAGCTGCCAAAAGCCTAGCAGTGTGCAGGGGGAAACCGTCCATTTTCCAGACTGCAGCTAACGTCGAGTGACTGCTCGCCAGAACGAGCCGGTAGCTAAGTACACCCAGAAGGAACACTACGCACCGGCTTTCTCCTTGCTCCTCAGCGGCAGCCCTGAGAGACACACTAGGCCATTACACCTAAGACCTTCTACACCTCTGTTCGGGGAGCACTTTTGAATGTCTTGGCTATCTAGCTATCCAACAAAGAAAAGAGTGTGTTGCCTCTCACTCGGCATGCAAAGAGATGATCCGGAGGGCTTTGGTAGCGGCACGGTGCTCAGGGGGCCAAGAAGAGTACTCGGTACACAGTGTTCTTCCAGGGGACATGCTGAGGCAGCGGGGGTCCTGGGAAAGGCCCACGAACATTCATGCACTACTTGCCTAAGGTTTCGTGGAAAGCCTCTGCACGCCTCAGTTCGTGGAGGGAATACCTGAACCTTACTTTGGTCCTCGCGGAACAGCACAGTGTTCCCTTTATGTATATAGGGCGCCGGGAGGCCTCCTGCACGGTACAGAAAGCAGAGTGTTTCTCTAGGAGAGCTCCCTTTCCCTCACATAGCCATTCTACTTGTGAAGAGAACACGAGCAACCACACTGTGTCTCAGGACGCTCTGAGGCCGCACTTTCAGCTCTCCCGCTGGGAAAGTAATGCTCTTCGCTCTAGGTAACCAATATCAAAATTGAACCCAGCACATGCACCTGTAGTTTCTGACCAACCAAGAGAGACTCAAGCAGCACGCTGGACCTTCCCTGATAAAACTTTGGCGCCAAGGGGCTCCGGCATGGGCTGAATGGCTTCAAGGACACGATTCCCGGGGATAGGCCAAATGGTCCCTGTAGCTCAGAAAACCCGAGGTAGCGTTCAAGGGGCAAATTGTACGTTTGTCGGGCTGCCTCTGTAGTCGGCCTTCTGCTTGGCAGAGAGAAGACGGCAGGTAAGGGTTCCCAGTCTGAACAACAAACACAGCGTTTTGTCATTGCAGCAGTGGTCCAGCAGTGGGGACCTTTTGCATTACACCTGAGACCTGCTAGGCCTGTGCTCGGGAGGCCTGTTGAAAGCCTGGCAATCTCCATGGGCACCGAAGAGAGAGAGCAGAGCGTTGCCTTTCCTTCTCCATGCAGAGAAATGATCCGAAGGGGCCTAGGGACCTGTGTTTGGGTAGGTCGCCTAAGAAGAGGCATTGGGTACACAGTGTTTTTCCACGCCCAGGGGGTGAGGACCCAGGAGTCCTAGGAGTCCTGAGCGGCACACTAGCGTTAAGCCACTGCCATGACTAAGGCTTCTGGGCAAATGCTGCATGCCTGCCAGCACTGTGGCTGCCGTCCTGGACTTTGTTTTGATCTTCGTGATCAGCGTAGATCGCCCTGTATGTAAAGGGGGCTCTGGCATGCCTCAGGCAAGGAAGTGGAAACACCTTTTGTCTTTCCTGTAAAGCACCCTTTCCTTTGAGGCACATTCCAGCACGCAAGGAAGGACTCGCAGAACGCCCTATGTAGGCACCTTGGAGGCTACGAGGATTCCTCGTTCAACTAGGGAATTCCTCCGTTTCTCATAAGGCCCCAGTATCAAAGTTGAACCCAGCCCACGTACGTGTCGTTTCTGAAGAACCAAAAGAGGCACGAGGAGCACTGTGCTACCTTCTCAGAATAATGTTTTATTTAGGCAGGGAGATTTGCACTGTGCGGATGACCTAAGCGATTTAAGGCGCTAGGGAGGTCTAGGTGGCCTTGAACCTGCCAAAAGACTAGCAGGGCTCAGGAGGAAACGGTTGATTTTCCAGGCTGCATCTAAAAGTCGTGTTTCTGCTTGGCAGAGAGAGACGGCAGGTGTGTAAAGCGAGAAGGAACACGAAGCACAGAGTTGTTTCACTGCAGCTCAGGGTCCGCCCTGAGAGCCACTGGCATTACACCGAGGACTTTCCAGAACTCTGGTCGGGGCACATTTGAAAGACTTGTCAGTCTATCGATCCAACGAAGAAAACACTGCCTTGCCTTCCACGGTGCACTCAAAGAGACGACCCGGAGTACCCAGGTAGCGGCACGGTGCGCAGTCGGCCAAGAAGAGTCACTGAGCACACAGCGTTCTTCCAAGGGACATGGTGAGGCGGCGGGAGTCCTAGGAAGGGCACACTGGCCTGAATGCCCTACCTTCCCTGCCGGGGTCATGGAAATCGTTTGCACACGGCCACCCGTGGATGGAAACCCGGACATTACGTTGAGCCTGGGGGACAGGTCTGCTTTTCCCGTTATGTGAAGAGGGCTGCTGGAGGCCTCCTGCCACGAGTAGGAAACACTGTGTTAATCGAGGAAAGCTGCCTCTCCCTCAGTCGGCCTTGCCACTGTGTAGAGATGACGGGCAACCGCATTGGTTTTCACTTAAGTTGGAGGCCGCAGGTGGCCTGCTTTCCCGTTGGGAAAATAACGCTTCCCTCCTTAGGTCCCGATGCCAGACTTGGCACAGCCCACGGACGGGTAGTTTCTGAGCAACGAAAAGAGACTCACGCAGCCCCCTGGACCTTCCCTGATAAAACTTTGGCACGAAGGGAGTTCTGCTTGGGCTGAGTGGCGGGACCGACATAATTCCTTGGGTTAGGCCAAAGTGTCCTTTTCCCTTACAAAAGCTTAGGCAGTGTTGCAGGGGCAACAAGTCCGTATGTCAGGCTGCATCTAAAGTCGACTGTCTGCTTGGCGAGCGAGGGCAGGCTGGCGTTCCCAGGATGAACAGCGAGCCGAGGGTTTTTCCCATTGCAGTTCGGGTTCAGCGGCGGGGACCACTTGCAGTACACCTAAGACCTGCTAGACCTGTGCTCGGGAGGACTTTCGAAAGACTGGCAATCCACCTGTGCGACCAAGAGAGCGGTGTTTTGCCTTTCACTCTTCATTCCAAGAGATGATCCGAAGGGCCTAGGCCCCTGTATGTTGGTAGGTCGCCTAAGAAGTGGCATCCGGTACACACTGTGTTTCCATGAGACGTGGTGAGGACGCGGGCGTCCCAGGAGTCCTGCAAAGCACACTAGCGTTTAGCCACTGCTTTGAGTGAGGCTCCCTGGGAAACGCTGCATGGCTGCCCGGCGCTGTGGATGCAATTCCCGGACCTTGCCTTCAGCTTGGCGCTCAGCGTAGTGTTCCTTTTAGGTAGAGGCGACCCTGGGGTGCCTCAGGAGTGGACGTGGAAACACACTATGCCTCTCAAGGAAAGCCCACTTTCCTTCCAAAGACATGCCAGCAGGCACGCGTGGGCTGACAGAGCACTGTATTTCAGGCAGCTTTCACGTTGAACCATCCTTCTTTCCAGTTGGGAGGTACTACAGTGCTCTGAAGGTCCCAATCTCAAAGTTGAGCACGGCCCCACGTACCCATAGGTTCTCCCGCACCGAAAGGGACACAAGGAGGACTGTGGCCCCTCCTCTGAATCACTTGGTAGCCGGGGTGTGGCGCACTGTGCGAATGGCACGAAATATTGGAGGGGCTAGGTCGAGTGAGTTAGGTGTCCCTGCAGCTGCCAAAAGCCTAGCAGTGTGCAGGGGGAAACCGTCCATTTTCCAGACTGCAGCTAACGTCGAGTGACTGCTCGCCAGAACGAGCCGGTAGCTAAGTACACCCAGAAGGAACACTACGCACCGGCTTTCTCCTTGCTCCTCAGCGGCAGCCCTGAGAGACACACTAGGCCATTACACCTAAGACCTTCTACACCTCTGTTCGGGGAGCACTTTTGAATGTCTTGGCTATCTAGCTATCCAACAAAGAAAAGAGTGTGTTGCCTCTCACTCGGCATGCAAAGAGATGATCCGGAGGGCTTTGGTAGCGGCACGGTGCTCAGGGGGCCAAGAAGAGTACTCGGTACACAGTGTTCTTCCAGGGGACATGCTGAGGCAGCGGGGGTCCTGGGAAAGGCCCACGAACATTCATGCACTACTTGCCTAAGGTTTCGTGGAAAGCCTCTGCACGCCTCAGTTCGTGGAGGGAATACCTGAACCTTACTTTGGTCCTCGCGGAACAGCACAGTGTTCCCTTTATGTATATAGGGCGCCGGGAGGCCTCCTGCACGGTACAGAAAGCAGAGTGTTTCTCTAGGAGAGCTCCCTTTCCCTCACATAGCCATTCTACTTGTGAAGAGAACACGAGCAGCCACACTGTGTCTCAGGACGCTCTGAGGCCGCACTTTCAGCTCTCCCGCTGGGAAAGTAATGCTCTTCGCTCTAGGTAACCAATATCAAAATTGAACCCAGCACATGCACCTGTAGTTTCTGACCAACCAAGAGAGACTCAAGCAGCACGCTGGACCTTCCCTGATAAAACTTTGGCGCCAAGGGGCTCCGGCATGGGCTGAATGGCTTCAAGGACACGATTCCCGGGGATAGGCCAAATGGTCCCTGTAGCTCAGAAAACCCGAGGTAGCGTTCAAGGGGCAAATTGTACGTTTGTCGGGCTGCCTCTGTAGTCGGCCTTCTGCTTGGCAGAGAGAAGACGGCAGGTAAGGGTTCCCAGTCTGAACAACAAACACAGCGTTTTGTCATTGCAGCAGTGGTCCAGCAGTGGGGACCTTTTGCATTACACCTGAGACCTGCTAGGCCTGTGCTCGGGAGGCCTGTTGAAAGCCTGGCAATCTCCATGGGCACCGAAGAGAGAGAGCAGAGCGTTGCCTTTCCTTCTCCATGCAGAGAAATGATCCGAAGGGGCCTAAGGGACCTGTGTTTGGGTAGGTCGCCTAAGAAGAGGCATTGGGTACACAGTGTTTTTCCACGCCCAGGGGGTGAGGACCCAGGAGTCCTAGGAGTCCTGAGCGGCACACTAGCGTTAAGCCACTGCCATGACTAAGGCTTCTGGGCAAATGCTGCATGCCTGCCAGCACTGTGGCTGCCGTCCTGGACTTTGTTTTGATCTTCGTGATCAGCGTAGATCGCCCTGTATGTAAAGGGGGCTCTGGCATGCCTCAGGCAAGGAAGTGGAAACACCTTTTGTCTTTCCTGTAAAGCACCCTTTCCTTTGAGGCACATTCCAGCACGCAAGGAAGGACTCGCAGAACGCCCTATGTAGGCACCTTGGAGGCTACGAGGATTCCTCGTTCAACTAGGGAATTCCTCCGTTTCTCATAAGGCCCCAGTATCAAAGTTGAACCCAGCCCACGTACGTGTCGTTTCTGAAGAACCAAAAGAGGCACGAGGAGCACTGTGCTACCTTCTCAGAATAATGTTTTATTTAGGCAGGGAGATTTGCACTGTGCGGATGACCTAAGCGATTTAAGGCGCTAGGGAGGTCTAGGTGGCCTTGAACCTGCCAAAAGACTAGCAGGGCTCAGGAGGAAACGGTTGATTTTCCAGGCTGCATCTAAAAGTCGTGTTTCTGCTTGGCAGAGAGAGACGGCAGGTGTGTAAAGCGAGAAGGAACACGAAGCACAGAGTTGTTTCACTGCAGCTCAGGGTCCGCCCTGAGAGCCACTGGCATTACACCGAGGACTTTCCAGAACTCTGGTCGGGGCACATTTGAAAGACTTGTCAGTCTATCGATCCAACGAAGAAAACACTGCCTTGCCTTCCACGGTGCACTCAAAGAGACGACCCGGAGTACCCAGGTAGCGGCACGGTGCGCAGTCGGCCAAGAAGAGTCACTGAGCACACAGCGTTCTTCCAAGGGACATGGTGAGGCGGCGGGAGTCCTAGGAAGGGCACACTGGCCTGAATGCCCTACCTTCCCTGCCGGGGTCATGGAAATCGTTTGCACACGGCCACCCGTGGATGGAAACCCGGACATTACGTTGAGCCTGGGGGACAGGTCTGCTTTTCCCGTTATGTGAAGAGGGCTGCTGGAGGCCTCCTGCCACGAGTAGGAAACACTGTGTTAATCGAGGAAAGCTGCCTCTCCCTCAGTCGGCCTTGCCACTGTGTAGAGATGACGGGCAACCGCATTGGTTTTCACTTAAGTTGGAGGCCGCAGGTGGCCTGCTTTCCCGTTGGGAAAATAACGCTTCCCTCCTTAGGTCCCGATGCCAGACTTGGCACAGCCCACGGACGGGTAGTTTCTGAGCAACGAAAAGAGACTCACGCAGCCCCCTGGACCTTCCCTGATAAAACTTTGGCACGAAGGGAGTTCTGCTTGGGCTGAGTGGCGGGACCGACATAATTCCTTGGGTTAGGCCAAAGTGTCCTTTTCCCTTACAAAAGCTTAGGCAGTGTTGCAGGGGCAACAAGTCCGTATGTCAGGCTGCATCTAAAGTCGACTGTCTGCTTGGCGAGCGAGGGCAGGCTGGCGTTCCCAGGATGAACAGCGAGCCGAGGGTTTTTCCCATTGCAGTTCGGGTTCAGCGGCGGGGACCACTTGCAGTACACCTAAGACCTGCTAGACCTGTGCTCGGGAGGACTTTCGAAAGACTGGCAATCCACCTGTGCGACCAAGAGAGCGGTGTTTTGCCTTTCACTCTTCATTCCAAGAGATGATCCGAAGGGCCTAGGTCCCTGTATGTTGGTAGGTCGCCTAAGAAGTGGCATCCGGTACACACTGTGTTTCCATGAGACGTGGTGAGGACGCGGGCGTCCCAGGAGTCCTGCAAAGCACACTAGCGTTTAGCCACTGCTTTGAGTGAGGCTCCCTGGGAAACGCTGCATGGCTGCCCGGCGCTGTGGATGCAATTCCCGGACCTTGCCTTCAGCTTGGCGCTCAGCGTAGTGTTCCTTTTAGGTAGAGGCGACCCTGGGGTGCCTCAGGAGTGGACGTGGAAACACACTATGCCTCTCAAGGAAAGCCCACTTTCCTTCCAAAGACATGCCAGCAGGCACGCGTGGGCTGACAGAGCACTGTATTTCAGGCAGCTTTCACGTTGAACCATCCTTCTTTCCAGTTGGGAGGTACTACAGTGCTCTGAAGGTCCCAATCTCAAAGTTGAGCACGGCCCCACGTACCCATAGGTTCTCCCGCACCGAAAGGGACACAAGGAGGACTGTGGCCCCTCCTCTGAATCACTTGGTAGCCGGGGTGTGGCGCACTGTGCGAATGGCACGAAATATTGGAGGGGCTAGGTCGAGTGAGTTAGGTGTCCCTGCAGCTGCCAAAAGCCTAGCAGTGTGCAGGGGGAAACCGTCCATTTTCCAGACTGCAGCTAACGTCGAGTGACTGCTCGCCAGAACGAGCCGGTAGCTAAGTACACCCAGAAGGAACACTACGCACCGGCTTTCTCCTTGCTCCTCAGCGGCAGCCCTGAGAGACACACTAGGCCATTACACCTAAGACCTTCTACACCTCTGTTCGGGGAGCACTTTTGAATGTCTTGGCTATCTAGCTATCCAACAAAGAAAAGAGTGTGTTGCCTCTCACTCGGCATGCAAAGAGATGATCCGGAGGGCTTTGGTAGCGGCACGGTGCTCAGGGGGCCAAGAAGAGTACTCGGTACACAGTGTTCTTCCAGGGGACATGCTGAGGCAGCGGGGGTCCTGGGAAAGGCCCACGAACATTCATGCACTACTTGCCTAAGGTTTCGTGGAAAGCCTCTGCACGCCTCAGTTCGTGGAGGGAATACCTGAACCTTACTTTGGTCCTCGCGGAACAGCACAGTGTTCCCTTTATGTATATAGGGCGCCGGGAGGCCTCCTGCACGGTACAGAAAGCAGAGTGTTTCTCTAGGAGAGCTCCCTTTCCCTCACATAGCCATTCTACTTGTGAAGAGAACACGAGCAGCCACACTGTGTCTCAGGACGCTCTGAGGCCGCACTTTCAGCTCTCCCGCTGGGAAAGTAATGCTCTTCGCTCTAGGTAACCAATATCAAAATTGAACCCAGCACATGCACCTGTAGTTTCTGACCAACCAAGAGAGACTCAAGCAGCACGCTGGACCTTCCCTGATAAAACTTTGGCGCCAAGGGGCTCCGGCATGGGCTGAATGGCTTCAAGGACACGATTCCCGGGGATAGGCCAAATGGTCCCTGTAGCTCAGAAAACCCGAGGTAGCGTTCAAGGGGCAAATTGTACGTTTGTCGGGCTGCCTCTGTAGTCGGCCTTCTGCTTGGCAGAGAGAAGACGGCAGGTAAGGGTTCCCAGTCTGAACAACAAACACAGCGTTTTGTCATTGCAGCAGTGGTCCAGCAGTGGGGACCTTTTGCATTACACCTGAGACCTGCTAGGCCTGTGCTCGGGAGGCCTGTTGAAAGCCTGGCAATCTCCATGGGCACCGAAGAGAGAGCAGAGCGTTGCCTTTCCTTCTCCATGCAGAGAAATGATCCGAAGGGGCCTAAGGGACCTGTGTTTGGGTAGGTCGCCTAAGAAGAGGCATTGGGTACACAGTGTTTTTCCACGCCCAGGGGGTGAGGACCCAGGAGTCCTAGGAGTCCTGAGCGGCACACTAGCGTTAAGCCACTGCCATGACTAAGGCTTCTGGGCAAATGCTGCATGCCTGCCAGCACTGTGGCTGCCGTCCTGGACTTTGTTTTGATCTTCGTGATCAGCGTAGATCGCCCTGTATGTAAAGGGGGCTCTGGCATGCCTCAGGCAAGGAAGTGGAAACACCTTTTGTCTTTCCTGTAAAGCACCCTTTCCTTTGAGGCACATTCCAGCACGCAAGGAAGGACTCGCAGAACGCCCTATGTAGGCACCTTGGAGGCTACGAGGATTCCTCGTTCAACTAGGGAATTCCTCCGTTTCTCATAAGGCCCCAGTATCAAAGTTGAACCCAGCCCACGTACGTGTCGTTTCTGAAGAACCAAAAGAGGCACGAGGAGCACTGTGCTACCTTCTCAGAATAATGTTTTATTTAGGCAGGGAGATTTGCACTGTGCGGATGACCTAAGCGATTTAAGGCGCTAGGGAGGTCTAGGTGGCCTTGAACCTGCCAAAAGACTAGCAGGGCTCAGGAGGAAACGGTTGATTTTCCAGGCTGCATCTAAAAGTCGTGTTTCTGCTTGGCAGAGAGAGACGGCAGGTGTGTAAAGCGAGAAGGAACACGAAGCACAGAGTTGTTTCACTGCAGCTCAGGGTCCGCCCTGAGAGCCACTGGCATTACACCGAGGACTTTCCAGAACTCTGGTCGGGGCACATTTGAAAGACTTGTCAGTCTATCGATCCAACGAAGAAAACACTGCCTTGCCTTTCACGGTGCACTCAAAGAGACGACCCGGAGTACCCAGGTAGCGGCACGGTGCGCAGTTGGCCAAGAAGAGTCACTGAGCACACAGCGTTCTTCCAAGGGACATGGTGAGGCGGCGGGAGTCCTAGGAAGGGCACACTGGCCTGAATGCCCTACCTTCCCGGCCGGGGTCATGGAAATCGTTTGCACACGGCCACCCGTGGATGGAAACCCGGACATTACGTTGAGCCTGGGGGACAGGTCTGCTTTTCCCGTTATGTGAAGAGGGCTGCTGGAGGCCTCCTGCCACGAGTAGGAAACACTGTGTTAATCGAGGAAAGCTGCCTCTCCCTCAGTCGGCCTTGCCACTGTGTAGAGATGACGGGCAACCGCATTGGTTTTCACTTAAGTTGGAGGCCGCAGGTGGCCTGCTTTCCCGTTGGGAAAATAACGCTTCCCTCCTTAGGTCCCGATGCCAGACTTGGCACAGCCCACGGACGGGTAGTTTCTGAGCAACGAAAAGAGACTCACGCAGCCCCCTGGACCTTCCCTGATAAAACTTTGGCACGAAGGGAGTTCTGCTTGGGCTGAGTGGCGGGACCGACATAATTCCTTGGGTTAGGCCAAAGTGTCCTTTTCCCTTACAAAAGCTTAGGCAGTGTTGCAGGGGCAACAAGTCCGTATGTCAGGCTGCATCTAAAGTCGACTGTCTGCTTGGCGAGCGAGGGCAGGCTGGCGTTCCCAGGATGAACAGCGAGCCGAGGGTTTTTCCCATTGCAGTTCGGGTTCAGCGGCGGGGACCACTTGCAGTACACCTAAGACCTGCTAGACCTGTGCTCGGGAGGACTTTCGAAAGACTGGCAATCCACCTGTGCGACCAAGAGAGCGGTGTTTTGCCTTTCACTCTTCATTCCAAGAGATGATCCGAAGGGCCTAGGCCCCTGTATGTTGGTAGGTCGCCTAAGAAGTGGCATCCGGTACACACTGTGTTTCCATGAGACGTGGTGAGGACGCGGGCGTCCCAGGAGTCCTGCAAAGCACACTAGCGTTTAGCCACTGCTTTGAGTGAGGCTCCCTGGGAAACGCTGCATGGCTGCCCGGCGCTGTGGATGCAATTCCCGGACCTTGCCTTCAGCTTGGCGCTCAGCGTAGTGTTCCTTTTAGGTAGAGGCGACCCTGGGGTGCCTCAGGAGTGGACGTGGAAACACACTATGCCTCTCAAGGAAAGCCCACTTTCCTTCCAAAGACATGCCAGCAGGCACGCGTGGGCTGACAGAGCACTGTATTTCAGGCAGCTTTCACGTTGAACCATCCTTCTTTCCAGTTGGGAGGTACTACAGTGCTCTGAAGGTCCCAATCTCAAAGTTGAGCACGGCCCCACGTACCCATAGGTTCTCCCGCACCGAAAGGGACACAAGGAGGACTGTGGCCCCTCCTCTGAATAACTTGGTAGCCGGGGTGTGGCGCACTGTGCGAATGGCACGAAATATTGGAGGGGCTAGGTCGAGTGAGTTAGGTGTCCCTGCAGCTGCCAAAAGCCTAGCAGTGTGCAGGGGGAAACCGTCCATTTTCCAGACTGCAGCTAACGTCGAGTGACTGCTCGCCAGAACGAGCCGGTAGCTAAGTACACCCAGAAGGAACACTACGCACCGGCTTTCTCCTTGCTCCTCAGCGGCAGCCCTGAGAGACACACTAGGCCATTACACCTAAGACCTTCTACACCTCTGTTCGGGGAGCACTTTTGAATGTCTTGGCTATCTAGCTATCCAACAAAGAAAAGAGTGTGTTGCCTCTCACTCGGCATGCAAAGAGATGATCCGGAGGGCTTTGGTAGCGGCACGGTGCTCAGGGGGCCAAGAAGAGTACTCGGTACACAGTGTTCTTCCAGGGGACATGCTGAGGCAGCGGGGGTCCTGGGAAAGGCCCACGAACATTCATGCACTACTTGCCTAAGGTTTCGTGGAAAGCCTCTGCACGCCTCAGTTCGTGGAGGGAATACCTGAACCTTACTTTGGTCCTCGCGGAACAGCACAGTGTTCCCTTTATGTATATAGGGCGCCGGGAGGCCTCCTGCACGGTACAGAAAGCAGAGTGTTTCTCTAGGAGAGCTCCCTTTCCCTCACATAGCCATTCTACTTGTGAAGAGAACACGAGCAACCACACTGTGTCTCAGGACGCTCTGAGGCCGCACTTTCAGCTCTCCCGCTGGGAAAGTAATGCTCTTCGCTCTAGGTAACCAATATCAAAATTGAACCCAGCACATGCACCTGTAGTTTCTGACCAACCAAGAGAGACTCAAGCAGCACGCTGGACCTTCCCTGATAAAACTTTGGCGCCAAGGGGCTCCGGCATGGGCTGAATGGCTTCAAGGACACGATTCCCGGGGATAGGCCAAATGGTCCCTGTAGCTCAGAAAACCCGAGGTAGCGTTCAAGGGGCAAATTGTACGTTTGTCGGGCTGCCTCTGTAGTCGGCCTTCTGCTTGGCAGAGAGAAGACGGCAGGTAAGGGTTCCCAGTCTGAACAACAAACACAGCGTTTTGTCATTGCAGCAGTGGTCCAGCAGTGGGGACCTTTTGCATTACACCTGAGACCTGCTAGGCCTGTGCTCGGGAGGCCTGTTGAAAGCCTGGCAATCTCCATGGGCACCGAAGAGAGAGAGCAGAGCGTTGCCTTTCCTTCTCCATGCAGAGAAATGATCCGAAGGGGCCTAGGGACCTGTGTTTGGGTAGGTCGCCTAAGAAGAGGCATTGGGTACACAGTGTTTTTCCACGCCCAGGGGGTGAGGACCCAGGAGTCCTAGGAGTCCTGAGCGGCACACTAGCGTTAAGCCACTGCCATGACTAAGGCTTCTGGGCAAATGCTGCATGCCTGCCAGCACTGTGGCTGCCGTCCTGGACTTTGTTTTGATCTTCGTGATCAGCGTAGATCGCCCTGTATGTAAAGGGGGCTCTGGCATGCCTCAGGCAAGGAAGTGGAAACACCTTTTGTCTTTCCTGTAAAGCACCCTTTCCTTTGAGGCACATTCCAGCACGCAAGGAAGGACTCGCAGAACGCCCTATGTAGGCACCTTGGAGGCTACGAGGATTCCTCGTTCAACTAGGGAATTCCTCCGTTTCTCATAAGGCCCCAGTATCAAAGTTGAACCCAGCCCACGTACGTGTCGTTTCTGAAGAACCAAAAGAGGCACGAGGAGCACTGTGCTACCTTCTCAGAATAATGTTTTATTTAGGCAGGGAGATTTGCACTGTGCGGATGACCTAAGCGATTTAAGGCGCTAGGGAGGTCTAGGTGGCCTTGAACCTGCCAAAAGACTAGCAGGGCTCAGGAGGAAACGGTTGATTTTCCAGGCTGCATCTAAAAGTCGTGTTTCTGCTTGGCAGAGAGAGACGGCAGGTGTGTAAAGCGAGAAGGAACACGAAGCACAGAGTTGTTTCACTGCAGCTCAGGGTCCGCCCTGAGAGCCACTGGCATTACACCGAGGACTTTCCAGAACTCTGGTCGGGGCACATTTGAAAGACTTGTCAGTCTATCGATCCAACGAAGAAAACACTGCCTTGCCTTCCACGGTGCACTCAAAGAGACGACCCGGAGTACCCAGGTAGCGGCACGGTGCGCAGTCGGCCAAGAAGAGTCACTGAGCACACAGCGTTCTTCCAAGGGACATGGTGAGGCGGCGGGAGTCCTAGGAAGGGCACACTGGCCTGAATGCCCTACCTTCCCTGCCGGGGTCATGGAAATCGTTTGCACACGGCCACCCGTGGATGGAAACCCGGACATTACGTTGAGCCTGGGGGACAGGTCTGCTTTTCCCGTTATGTGAAGAGGGCTGCTGGAGGCCTCCTGCCACGAGTAGGAAACACTGTGTTAATCGAGGAAAGCTGCCTCTCCCTCAGTCGGCCTTGCCACTGTGTAGAGATGACGGGCAACCGCATTGGTTTTCACTTAAGTTGGAGGCCGCAGGTGGCCTGCTTTCCCGTTGGGAAAATAACGCTTCCCTCCTTAGGTCCCGATGCCAGACTTGGCACAGCCCACGGACGGGTAGTTTCTGAGCAACGAAAAGAGACTCACGCAGCCCCCTGGACCTTCCCTGATAAAACTTTGGCACGAAGGGAGTTCTGCTTGGGCTGAGTGGCGGGACCGACATAATTCCTTGGGTTAGGCCAAAGTGTCCTTTTCCCTTACAAAAGCTTAGGCAGTGTTGCAGGGGCAACAAGTCCGTATGTCAGGCTGCATCTAAAGTCGACTGTCTGCTTGGCGAGCGAGGGCAGGCTGGCGTTCCCAGGATGAACAGCGAGCCGAGGGTTTTTCCCATTGCAGTTCGGGTTCAGCGGCGGGGACCACTTGCAGTACACCTAAGACCTGCTAGACCTGTGCTCGGGAGGACTTTCGAAAGACTGGCAATCCACCTGTGCGACCAAGAGAGCGGTGTTTTGCCTTTCACTCTTCATTCCAAGAGATGATCCGAAGGGCCTAGGCCCCTGTATGTTGGTAGGTCGCCTAAGAAGTGGCATCCGGTACACACTGTGTTTCCATGAGACGTGGTGAGGACGCGGGCGTCCCAGGAGTCCTGCAAAGCACACTAGCGTTTAGCCACTGCTTTGAGTGAGGCTCCCTGGGAAACGCTGCATGGCTGCCCGGCGCTGTGGATGCAATTCCCGGACCTTGCCTTCAGCTTGGCGCTCAGCGTAGTGTTCCTTTTAGGTAGAGGCGACCCTGGGGTGCCTCAGGAGTGGACGTGGAAACACACTATGCCTCTCAAGGAAAGCCCACTTTCCTTCCAAAGACATGCCAGCAGGCACGCGTGGGCTGACAGAGCACTGTATTTCAGGCAGCTTTCACGTTGAACCATCCTTCTTTCCAGTTGGGAGGTACTACAGTGCTCTGAAGGTCCCAATCTCAAAGTTGAGCACGGCCCCACGTACCCATAGGTTCTCCCGCACCGAAAGGGACACAAGGAGGACTGTGGCCCCTCCTCTGAATCACTTGGTAGCCGGGGTGTGGCGCACTGTGCGAATGGCACGAAATATTGGAGGGGCTAGGTCGAGTGAGTTAGGTGTCCCTGCAGCTGCCAAAAGCCTAGCAGTGTGCAGGGGGAAACCGTCCATTTTCCAGACTGCAGCTAACGTCGAGTGACTGCTCGCCAGAACGAGCCGGTAGCTAAGTACACCCAGAAGGAACACTACGCACCGGCTTTCTCCTTGCTCCTCAGCGGCAGCCCTGAGAGACACACTAGGCCATTACACCTAAGACCTTCTACACCTCTGTTCGGGGAGCACTTTTGAATGTCTTGGCTATCTAGCTATCCAACAAAGAAAAGAGTGTGTTGCCTCTCACTCGGCATGCAAAGAGATGATCCGGAGGGCTTTGGTAGCGGCACGGTGCTCAGGGGGCCAAGAAGAGTACTCGGTACACAGTGTTCTTCCAGGGGACATGCTGAGGCAGCGGGGGTCCTGGGAAAGGCCCACGAACATTCATGCACTACTTGCCTAAGGTTTCGTGGAAAGCCTCTGCACGCCTCAGTTCGTGGAGGGAATACCTGAACCTTACTTTGGTCCTCGCGGAACAGCACAGTGTTCCCTTTATGTATATAGGGCGCCGGGAGGCCTCCTGCACGGTACAGAAAGCAGAGTGTTTCTCTAGGAGAGCTCCCTTTCCCTCACATAGCCATTCTACTTGTGAAGAGAACACGAGCAACCACACTGTGTCTCAGGACGCTCTGAGGCCGCACTTTCAGCTCTCCCGCTGGGAAAGTAATGCTCTTCGCTCTAGGTAACCAATATCAAAATTGAACCCAGCACATGCACCTGTAGTTTCTGACCAACCAAGAGAGACTCAAGCAGCACGCTGGACCTTCCCTGATAAAACTTTGGCGCCAAGGGGCTCCGGCATGGGCTGAATGGCTTCAAGGACACGATTCCCGGGGATAGGCCAAATGGTCCCTGTAGCTCAGAAAACCCGAGGTAGCGTTCAAGGGGCAAATTGTACGTTTGTCGGGCTGCCTCTGTAGTCGGCCTTCTGCTTGGCAGAGAGAAGACGGCAGGTAAGGGTTCCCAGTCTGAACAACAAACACAGCGTTTTGTCATTGCAGCAGTGGTCCAGCAGTGGGGACCTTTTGCATTACACCTGAGACCTGCTAGGCCTGTGCTCGGGAGGCCTGTTGAAAGCCTGGCAATCTCCATGGGCACCGAAGAGAGAGAGCAGAGCGTTGCCTTTCCTTCTCCATGCAGAGAAATGATCCGAAGGGGCCTAGGGACCTGTGTTTGGGTAGGTCGCCTAAGAAGAGGCATTGGGTACACAGTGTTTTTCCACGCCCAGGGGGTGAGGACCCAGGAGTCCTAGGAGTCCTGAGCGGCACACTAGCGTTAAGCCACTGCCATGACTAAGGCTTCTGGGCAAATGCTGCATGCCTGCCAGCACTGTGGCTGCCGTCCTGGACTTTGTTTTGATCTTCGTGATCAGCGTAGATCGCCCTGTATGTAAAGGGGGCTCTGGCATGCCTCAGGCAAGGAAGTGGAAACACCTTTTGTCTTTCCTGTAAAGCACCCTTTCCTTTGAGGCACATTCCAGCACGCAAGGAAGGACTCGCAGAACGCCCTATGTAGGCACCTTGGAGGCTACGAGGATTCCTCGTTCAACTAGGGAATTCCTCCGTTTCTCATAAGGCCCCAGTATCAAAGTTGAACCCAGCCCACGTACGTGTCGTTTCTGAAGAACCAAAAGAGGCACGAGGAGCACTGTGCTACCTTCTCAGAATAATGTTTTATTTAGGCAGGGAGATTTGCACTGTGCGGATGACCTAAGCGATTTAAGGCGCTAGGGAGGTCTAGGTGGCCTTGAACCTGCCAAAAGACTAGCAGGGCTCAGGAGGAAACGGTTGATTTTCCAGGCTGCATCTAAAAGTCGTGTTTCTGCTTGGCAGAGAGAGACGGCAGGTGTGTAAAGCGAGAAGGAACACGAAGCACAGAGTTGTTTCACTGCAGCTCAGGGTCCGCCCTGAGAGCCACTGGCATTACACCGAGGACTTTCCAGAACTCTGGTCGGGGCACATTTGAAAGACTTGTCAGTCTATCGATCCAACGAAGAAAACACTGCCTTGCCTTCCACGGTGCACTCAAAGAGACGACCCGGAGTACCCAGGTAGCGGCACGGTGCGCAGTCGGCCAAGAAGAGTCACTGAGCACACAGCGTTCTTCCAAGGGACATGGTGAGGCGGCGGGAGTCCTAGGAAGGGCACACTGGCCTGAATGCCCTACCTTCCCTGCCGGGGTCATGGAAATCGTTTGCACACGGCCACCCGTGGATGGAAACCCGGACATTACGTTGAGCCTGGGGGACAGGTCTGCTTTTCCCGTTATGTGAAGAGGGCTGCTGGAGGCCTCCTGCCACGAGTAGGAAACACTGTGTTAATCGAGGAAAGCTGCCTCTCCCTCAGTCGGCCTTGCCACTGTGTAGAGATGACGGGCAACCGCATTGGTTTTCACTTAAGTTGGAGGCCGCAGGTGGCCTGCTTTCCCGTTGGGAAAATAACGCTTCCCTCCTTAGGTCCCGATGCCAGACTTGGCACAGCCCACGGACGGGTAGTTTCTGAGCAACGAAAAGAGACTCACGCAGCCCCCTGGACCTTCCCTGATAAAACTTTGGCACGAAGGGAGTTCTGCTTGGGCTGAGTGGCGGGACCGACATAATTCCTTGGGTTAGGCCAAAGTGTCCTTTTCCCTTACAAAAGCTTAGGCAGTGTTGCAGGGGCAACAAGTCCGTATGTCAGGCTGCATCTAAAGTCGACTGTCTGCTTGGCGAGCGAGGGCAGGCTGGCGTTCCCAGGATGAACAGCGAGCCGAGGGTTTTTCCCATTGCAGTTCGGGTTCAGCGGCGGGGACCACTTGCAGTACACCTAAGACCTGCTAGACCTGTGCTCGGGAGGACTTTCGAAAGACTGGCAATCCACCTGTGCGACCAAGAGAGCGGTGTTTTGCCTTTCACTCTTCATTCCAAGAGATGATCCGAAGGGCCTAGGCCCCTGTATGTTGGTAGGTCGCCTAAGAAGTGGCATCCGGTACACACTGTGTTTCCATGAGACGTGGTGAGGACGCGGGCGTCCCAGGAGTCCTGCAAAGCACACTAGCGTTTAGCCACTGCTTTGAGTGAGGCTCCCTGGGAAACGCTGCATGGCTGCCCGGCGCTGTGGATGCAATTCCCGGACCTTGCCTTCAGCTTGGCGCTCAGCGTAGTGTTCCTTTTAGGTAGAGGCGACCCTGGGGTGCCTCAGGAGTGGACGTGGAAACACACTATGCCTCTCAAGGAAAGCCCACTTTCCTTCCAAAGACATGCCAGCAGGCACGCGTGGGCTGACAGAGCACTGTATTTCAGGCAGCTTTCACGTTGAACCATCCTTCTTTCCAGTTGGGAGGTACTACAGTGCTCTGAAGGTCCCAATCTCAAAGTTGAGCACGGCCCCACGTACCCATAGGTTCTCCCGCACCGAAAGGGACACAAGGAGGACTGTGGCCCCTCCTCTGAATCACTTGGTAGCCGGGGTGTGGCGCACTGTGCGAATGGCACGAAATATTGGAGGGGCTAGGTCGAGTGAGTTAGGTGTCCCTGCAGCTGCCAAAAGCCTAGCAGTGTGCAGGGGGAAACCGTCCATTTTCCAGACTGCAGCTAACGTCGAGTGACTGCTCGCCAGAACGAGCCGGTAGCTAAGTACACCCAGAAGGAACACTACGCACCGGCTTTCTCCTTGCTCCTCAGCGGCAGCCCTGAGAGACACACTAGGCCATTACACCTAAGACCTTCTACACCTCTGTTCGGGGAGCACTTTTGAATGTCTTGGCTATCTAGCTATCCAACAAAGAAAAGAGTGTGTTGCCTCTCACTCGGCATGCAAAGAGATGATCCGGAGGGCTTTGGTAGCGGCACGGTGCTCAGGGGGCCAAGAAGAGTACTCGGTACACAGTGTTCTTCCAGGGGACATGCTGAGGCAGCGGGGGTCCTGGGAAAGGCCCACGAACATTCATGCACTACTTGCCTAAGGTTTCGTGGAAAGCCTCTGCACGCCTCAGTTCGTGGAGGGAATACCTGAACCTTACTTTGGTCCTCGCGGAACAGCACAGTGTTCCCTTTATGTATATAGGGCGCCGGGAGGCCTCCTGCACGGTACAGAAAGCAGAGTGTTTCTCTAGGAGAGCTCCCTTTCCCTCACATAGCCATTCTACTTGTGAAGAGAACACGAGCAACCACACTGTGTCTCAGGACGCTCTGAGGCCGCACTTTCAGCTCTCCCGCTGGGAAAGTAATGCTCTTCGCTCTAGGTAACCAATATCAAAATTGAACCCAGCACATGCACCTGTAGTTTCTGACCAACCAAGAGAGACTCAAGCAGCACGCTGGACCTTCCCTGATAAAACTTTGGCGCCAAGGGGCTCCGGCATGGGCTGAATGGCTTCAAGGACACGATTCCCGGGGATAGGCCAAATGGTCCCTGTAGCTCAGAAAACCCGAGGTAGCGTTCAAGGGGCAAATTGTACGTTTGTCGGGCTGCCTCTGTAGTCGGCCTTCTGCTTGGCAGAGAGAAGACGGCAGGTAAGGGTTCCCAGTCTGAACAACAAACACAGCGTTTTGTCATTGCAGCAGTGGTCCAGCAGTGGGGACCTTTTGCATTACACCTGAGACCTGCTAGGCCTGTGCTCGGGAGGCCTGTTGAAAGCCTGGCAATCTCCATGGGCACCGAAGAGAGAGAGCAGAGCGTTGCCTTTCCTTCTCCATGCAGAGAAATGATCCGAAGGGGCCTAGGGACCTGTGTTTGGGTAGGTCGCCTAAGAAGAGGCATTGGGTACACAGTGTTTTTCCACGCCCAGGGGGTGAGGACCCAGGAGTCCTAGGAGTCCTGAGCGGCACACTAGCGTTAAGCCACTGCCATGACTAAGGCTTCTGGGCAAATGCTGCATGCCTGCCAGCACTGTGGCTGCCGTCCTGGACTTTGTTTTGATCTTCGTGATCAGCGTAGATCGCCCTGTATGTAAAGGGGGCTCTGGCATGCCTCAGGCAAGGAAGTGGAAACACCTTTTGTCTTTCCTGTAAAGCACCCTTTCCTTTGAGGCACATTCCAGCACGCAAGGAAGGACTCGCAGAACGCCCTATGTAGGCACCTTGGAGGCTACGAGGATTCCTCGTTCAACTAGGGAATTCCTCCGTTTCTCATAAGGCCCCAGTATCAAAGTTGAACCCAGCCCACGTACGTGTCGTTTCTGAAGAACCAAAAGAGGCACGAGGAGCACTGTGCTACCTTCTCAGAATAATGTTTTATTTAGGCAGGGAGATTTGCACTGTGCGGATGACCTAAGCGATTTAAGGCGCTAGGGAGGTCTAGGTGGCCTTGAACCTGCCAAAAGACTAGCAGGGCTCAGGAGGAAACGGTTGATTTTCCAGGCTGCATCTAAAAGTCGTGTTTCTGCTTGGCAGAGAGAGACGGCAGGTGTGTAAAGCGAGAAGGAACACGAAGCACAGAGTTGTTTCACTGCAGCTCAGGGTCCGCCCTGAGAGCCACTGGCATTACACCGAGGACTTTCCAGAACTCTGGTCGGGGCACATTTGAAAGACTTGTCAGTCTATCGATCCAACGAAGAAAACACTGCCTTGCCTTCCACGGTGCACTCAAAGAGACGACCCGGAGTACCCAGGTAGCGGCACGGTGCGCAGTCGGCCAAGAAGAGTCACTGAGCACACAGCGTTCTTCCAAGGGACATGGTGAGGCGGCGGGAGTCCTAGGAAGGGCACACTGGCCTGAATGCCCTACCTTCCCTGCCGGGGTCATGGAAATCGTTTGCACACGGCCACCCGTGGATGGAAACCCGGACATTACGTTGAGCCTGGGGGACAGGTCTGCTTTTCCCGTTATGTGAAGAGGGCTGCTGGAGGCCTCCTGCCACGAGTAGGAAACACTGTGTTAATCGAGGAAAGCTGCCTCTCCCTCAGTCGGCCTTGCCACTGTGTAGAGATGACGGGCAACCGCATTGGTTTTCACTTAAGTTGGAGGCCGCAGGTGGCCTGCTTTCCCGTTGGGAAAATAACGCTTCCCTCCTTAGGTCCCGATGCCAGACTTGGCACAGCCCACGGACGGGTAGTTTCTGAGCAACGAAAAGAGACTCACGCAGCCCCCTGGACCTTCCCTGATAAAACTTTGGCACGAAGGGAGTTCTGCTTGGGCTGAGTGGCGGGACCGACATAATTCCTTGGGTTAGGCCAAAGTGTCCTTTTCCCTTACAAAAGCTTAGGCAGTGTTGCAGGGGCAACAAGTCCGTATGTCAGGCTGCATCTAAAGTCGACTGTCTGCTTGGCGAGCGAGGGCAGGCTGGCGTTCCCAGGATGAACAGCGAGCCGAGGGTTTTTCCCATTGCAGTTCGGGTTCAGCGGCGGGGACCACTTGCAGTACACCTAAGACCTGCTAGACCTGTGCTCGGGAGGACTTTCGAAAGACTGGCAATCCACCTGTGCGACCAAGAGAGCGGTGTTTTGCCTTTCACTCTTCATTCCAAGAGATGATCCGAAGGGCCTAGGCCCCTGTATGTTGGTAGGTCGCCTAAGAAGTGGCATCCGGTACACACTGTGTTTCCATGAGACGTGGTGAGGACGCGGGCGTCCCAGGAGTCCTGCAAAGCACACTAGCGTTTAGCCACTGCTTTGAGTGAGGCTCCCTGGGAAACGCTGCATGGCTGCCCGGCGCTGTGGATGCAATTCCCGGACCTTGCCTTCAGCTTGGCGCTCAGCGTAGTGTTCCTTTTAGGTAGAGGCGACCCTGGGGTGCCTCAGGAGTGGACGTGGAAACACACTATGCCTCTCAAGGAAAGCCCACTTTCCTTCCAAAGACATGCCAGCAGGCACGCGTGGGCTGACAGAGCACTGTATTTCAGGCAGCTTTCACGTTGAACCATCCTTCTTTCCAGTTGGGAGGTACTACAGTGCTCTGAAGGTCCCAATCTCAAAGTTGAGCACGGCCCCACGTACCCATAGGTTCTCCCGCACCGAAAGGGACACAAGGAGGACTGTGGCCCCTCCTCTGAATCACTTGGTAGCCGGGGTGTGGCGCACTGTGCGAATGGCACGAAATATTGGAGGGGCTAGGTCGAGTGAGTTAGGTGTCCCTGCAGCTGCCAAAAGCCTAGCAGTGTGCAGGGGGAAACCGTCCATTTTCCAGACTGCAGCTAACGTCGAGTGACTGCTCGCCAGAACGAGCCGGTAGCTAAGTACACCCAGAAGGAACACTACGCACCGGCTTTCTCCTTGCTCCTCAGCGGCAGCCCTGAGAGACACACTAGGCCATTACACCTAAGACCTTCTACACCTCTGTTCGGGGAGCACTTTTGAATGTCTTGGCTATCTAGCTATCCAACAAAGAAAAGAGTGTGTTGCCTCTCACTCGGCATGCAAAGAGATGATCCGGAGGGCTTTGGTAGCGGCACGGTGCTCAGGGGGCCAAGAAGAGTACTCGGTACACAGTGTTCTTCCAGGGGACATGCTGAGGCAGCGGGGGTCCTGGGAAAGGCCCACGAACATTCATGCACTACTTGCCTAAGGTTTCGTGGAAAGCCTCTGCACGCCTCAGTTCGTGGAGGGAATACCTGAACCTTACTTTGGTCCTCGCGGAACAGCACAGTGTTCCCTTTATGTATATAGGGCGCCGGGAGGCCTCCTGCACGGTACAGAAAGCAGAGTGTTTCTCTAGGAGAGCTCCCTTTCCCTCACATAGCCATTCTACTTGTGAAGAGAACACGAGCAACCACACTGTGTCTCAGGACGCTCTGAGGCCGCACTTTCAGCTCTCCCGCTGGGAAAGTAATGCTCTTCGCTCTAGGTAACCAATATCAAAATTGAACCCAGCACATGCACCTGTAGTTTCTGACCAACCAAGAGAGACTCAAGCAGCACGCTGGACCTTCCCTGATAAAACTTTGGCGCCAAGGGGCTCCGGCATGGGCTGAATGGCTTCAAGGACACGATTCCCGGGGATAGGCCAAATGGTCCCTGTAGCTCAGAAAACCCGAGGTAGCGTTCAAGGGGCAAATTGTACGTTTGTCGGGCTGCCTCTGTAGTCGGCCTTCTGCTTGGCAGAGAGAAGACGGCAGGTAAGGGTTCCCAGTCTGAACAACAAACACAGCGTTTTGTCATTGCAGCAGTGGTCCAGCAGTGGGGACCTTTTGCATTACACCTGAGACCTGCTAGGCCTGTGCTCGGGAGGCCTGTTGAAAGCCTGGCAATCTCCATGGGCACCGAAGAGAGAGAGCAGAGCGTTGCCTTTCCTTCTCCATGCAGAGAAATGATCCGAAGGGGCCTAGGGACCTGTGTTTGGGTAGGTCGCCTAAGAAGAGGCATTGGGTACACAGTGTTTTTCCACGCCCAGGGGGTGAGGACCCAGGAGTCCTAGGAGTCCTGAGCGGCACACTAGCGTTAAGCCACTGCCATGACTAAGGCTTCTGGGCAAATGCTGCATGCCTGCCAGCACTGTGGCTGCCGTCCTGGACTTTGTTTTGATCTTCGTGATCAGCGTAGATCGCCCTGTATGTAAAGGGGGCTCTGGCATGCCTCAGGCAAGGAAGTGGAAACACCTTTTGTCTTTCCTGTAAAGCACCCTTTCCTTTGAGGCACATTCCAGCACGCAAGGAAGGACTCGCAGAACGCCCTATGTAGGCACCTTGGAGGCTACGAGGATTCCTCGTTCAACTAGGGAATTCCTCCGTTTCTCATAAGGCCCCAGTATCAAAGTTGAACCCAGCCCACGTACGTGTCGTTTCTGAAGAACCAAAAGAGGCACGAGGAGCACTGTGCTACCTTCTCAGAATAATGTTTTATTTAGGCAGGGAGATTTGCACTGTGCGGATGACCTAAGCGATTTAAGGCGCTAGGGAGGTCTAGGTGGCCTTGAACCTGCCAAAAGACTAGCAGGGCTCAGGAGGAAACGGTTGATTTTCCAGGCTGCATCTAAAAGTCGTGTTTCTGCTTGGCAGAGAGAGACGGCAGGTGTGTAAAGCGAGAAGGAACACGAAGCACAGAGTTGTTTCACTGCAGCTCAGGGTCCGCCCTGAGAGCCACTGGCATTACACCGAGGACTTTCCAGAACTCTGGTCGGGGCACATTTGAAAGACTTGTCAGTCTATCGATCCAACGAAGAAAACACTGCCTTGCCTTCCACGGTGCACTCAAAGAGACGACCCGGAGTACCCAGGTAGCGGCACGGTGCGCAGTCGGCCAAGAAGAGTCACTGAGCACACAGCGTTCTTCCAAGGGACATGGTGAGGCGGCGGGAGTCCTAGGAAGGGCACACTGGCCTGAATGCCCTACCTTCCCTGCCGGGGTCATGGAAATCGTTTGCACACGGCCACCCGTGGATGGAAACCCGGACATTACGTTGAGCCTGGGGGACAGGTCTGCTTTTCCCGTTATGTGAAGAGGGCTGCTGGAGGCCTCCTGCCACGAGTAGGAAACACTGTGTTAATCGAGGAAAGCTGCCTCTCCCTCAGTCGGCCTTGCCACTGTGTAGAGATGACGGGCAACCGCATTGGTTTTCACTTAAGTTGGAGGCCGCAGGTGGCCTGCTTTCCCGTTGGGAAAATAACGCTTCCCTCCTTAGGTCCCGATGCCAGACTTGGCACAGCCCACGGACGGGTAGTTTCTGAGCAACGAAAAGAGACTCACGCAGCCCCCTGGACCTTCCCTGATAAAACTTTGGCACGAAGGGAGTTCTGCTTGGGCTGAGTGGCGGGACCGACATAATTCCTTGGGTTAGGCCAAAGTGTCCTTTTCCCTTACAAAAGCTTAGGCAGTGTTGCAGGGGCAACAAGTCCGTATGTCAGGCTGCATCTAAAGTCGACTGTCTGCTTGGCGAGCGAGGGCAGGCTGGCGTTCCCAGGATGAACAGCGAGCCGAGGGTTTTTCCCATTGCAGTTCGGGTTCAGCGGCGGGGACCACTTGCAGTACACCTAAGACCTGCTAGACCTGTGCTCGGGAGGACTTTCGAAAGACTGGCAATCCACCTGTGCGACCAAGAGAGCGGTGTTTTGCCTTTCACTCTTCATTCCAAGAGATGATCCGAAGGGCCTAGGCCCCTGTATGTTGGTAGGTCGCCTAAGAAGTGGCATCCGGTACACACTGTGTTTCCATGAGACGTGGTGAGGACGCGGGCGTCCCAGGAGTCCTGCAAAGCACACTAGCGTTTAGCCACTGCTTTGAGTGAGGCTCCCTGGGAAACGCTGCATGGCTGCCCGGCGCTGTGGATGCAATTCCCGGACCTTGCCTTCAGCTTGGCGCTCAGCGTAGTGTTCCTTTTAGGTAGAGGCGACCCTGGGGTGCCTCAGGAGTGGACGTGGAAACACACTATGCCTCTCAAGGAAAGCCCACTTTCCTTCCAAAGACATGCCAGCAGGCACGCGTGGGCTGACAGAGCACTGTATTTCAGGCAGCTTTCACGTTGAACCATCCTTCTTTCCAGTTGGGAGGTACTACAGTGCTCTGAAGGTCCCAATCTCAAAGTTGAGCACGGCCCCACGTACCCATAGGTTCTCCCGCACCGAAAGGGACACAAGGAGGACTGTGGCCCCTCCTCTGAATCACTTGGTAGCCGGGGTGTGGCGCACTGTGCGAATGGCACGAAATATTGGAGGGGCTAGGTCGAGTGAGTTAGGTGTCCCTGCAGCTGCCAAAAGCCTAGCAGTGTGCAGGGGGAAACCGTCCATTTTCCAGACTGCAGCTAACGTCGAGTGACTGCTCGCCAGAACGAGCCGGTAGCTAAGTACACCCAGAAGGAACACTACGCACCGGCTTTCTCCTTGCTCCTCAGCGGCAGCCCTGAGAGACACACTAGGCCATTACACCTAAGACCTTCTACACCTCTGTTCGGGGAGCACTTTTGAATGTCTTGGCTATCTAGCTATCCAACAAAGAAAAGAGTGTGTTGCCTCTCACTCGGCATGCAAAGAGATGATCCGGAGGGCTTTGGTAGCGGCACGGTGCTCAGGGGGCCAAGAAGAGTACTCGGTACACAGTGTTCTTCCAGGGGACATGCTGAGGCAGCGGGGGTCCTGGGAAAGGCCCACGAACATTCATGCACTACTTGCCTAAGGTTTCGTGGAAAGCCTCTGCACGCCTCAGTTCGTGGAGGGAATACCTGAACCTTACTTTGGTCCTCGCGGAACAGCACAGTGTTCCCTTTATGTATATAGGGCGCCGGGAGGCCTCCTGCACGGTACAGAAAGCAGAGTGTTTCTCTAGGAGAGCTCCCTTTCCCTCACATAGCCATTCTACTTGTGAAGAGAACACGAGCAGCCACACTGTGTCTCAGGACGCTCTGAGGCCGCACTTTCAGCTCTCCCGCTGGGAAAGTAATGCTCTTCGCTCTAGGTAACCAATATCAAAATTGAACCCAGCACATGCACCTGTAGTTTCTGACCAACCAAGAGAGACTCAAGCAGCACGCTGGACCTTCCCTGATAAAACTTTGGCGCCAAGGGGCTCCGGCATGGGCTGAATGGCTTCAAGGACACGATTCCCGGGGATAGGCCAAATGGTCCCTGTAGCTCAGAAAACCCGAGGTAGCGTTCAAGGGGCAAATTGTACGTTTGTCGGGCTGCCTCTGTAGTCGGCCTTCTGCTTGGCAGAGAGAAGACGGCAGGTAAGGGTTCCCAGTCTGAACAACAAACACAGCGTTTTGTCATTGCAGCAGTGGTCCAGCAGTGGGGACCTTTTGCATTACACCTGAGACCTGCTAGGCCTGTGCTCGGGAGGCCTGTTGAAAGCCTGGCAATCTCCATGGGCACCGAAGAGAGAGAGCAGAGCGTTGCCTTTCCTTCTCCATGCAGAGAAATGATCCGAAGGGGCCTAAGGGACCTGTGTTTGGGTAGGTCGCCTAAGAAGAGGCATTGGGTACACAGTGTTTTTCCACGCCCAGGGGGTGAGGACCCAGGAGTCCTAGGAGTCCTGAGCGGCACACTAGCGTTAAGCCACTGCCATGACTAAGGCTTCTGGGCAAATGCTGCATGCCTGCCAGCACTGTGGCTGCCGTCCTGGACTTTGTTTTGATCTTCGTGATCAGCGTAGATCGCCCTGTATGTAAAGGGGGCTCTGGCATGCCTCAGGCAAGGAAGTGGAAACACCTTTTGTCTTTCCTGTAAAGCACCCTTTCCTTTGAGGCACATTCCAGCACGCAAGGAAGGACTCGCAGAACGCCCTATGTAGGCACCTTGGAGGCTACGAGGATTCCTCGTTCAACTAGGGAATTCCTCCGTTTCTCATAAGGCCCCAGTATCAAAGTTGAACCCAGCCCACGTACGTGTCGTTTCTGAAGAACCAAAAGAGGCACGAGGAGCACTGTGCTACCTTCTCAGAATAATGTTTTATTTAGGCAGGGAGATTTGCACTGTGCGGATGACCTAAGCGATTTAAGGCGCTAGGGAGGTCTAGGTGGCCTTGAACCTGCCAAAAGACTAGCAGGGCTCAGGAGGAAACGGTTGATTTTCCAGGCTGCATCTAAAAGTCGTGTTTCTGCTTGGCAGAGAGAGACGGCAGGTGTGTAAAGCGAGAAGGAACACGAAGCACAGAGTTGTTTCACTGCAGCTCAGGGTCCGCCCTGAGAGCCACTGGCATTACACCGAGGACTTTCCAGAACTCTGGTCGGGGCACATTTGAAAGACTTGTCAGTCTATCGATCCAACGAAGAAAACACTGCCTTGCCTTCCACGGTGCACTCAAAGAGACGACCCGGAGTACCCAGGTAGCGGCACGGTGCGCAGTCGGCCAAGAAGAGTCACTGAGCACACAGCGTTCTTCCAAGGGACATGGTGAGGCGGCGGGAGTCCTAGGAAGGGCACACTGGCCTGAATGCCCTACCTTCCCTGCCGGGGTCATGGAAATCGTTTGCACACGGCCACCCGTGGATGGAAACCCGGACATTACGTTGAGCCTGGGGGACAGGTCTGCTTTTCCCGTTATGTGAAGAGGGCTGCTGGAGGCCTCCTGCCACGAGTAGGAAACACTGTGTTAATCGAGGAAAGCTGCCTCTCCCTCAGTCGGCCTTGCCACTGTGTAGAGATGACGGGCAACCGCATTGGTTTTCACTTAAGTTGGAGGCCGCAGGTGGCCTGCTTTCCCGTTGGGAAAATAACGCTTCCCTCCTTAGGTCCCGATGCCAGACTTGGCACAGCCCACGGACGGGTAGTTTCTGAGCAACGAAAAGAGACTCACGCAGCCCCCTGGACCTTCCCTGATAAAACTTTGGCACGAAGGGAGTTCTGCTTGGGCTGAGTGGCGGGACCGACATAATTCCTTGGGTTAGGCCAAAGTGTCCTTTTCCCTTACAAAAGCTTAGGCAGTGTTGCAGGGGCAACAAGTCCGTATGTCAGGCTGCATCTAAAGTCGACTGTCTGCTTGGCGAGCGAGGGCAGGCTGGCGTTCCCAGGATGAACAGCGAGCCGAGGGTTTTTCCCATTGCAGTTCGGGTTCAGCGGCGGGGACCACTTGCAGTACACCTAAGACCTGCTAGACCTGTGCTCGGGAGGACTTTCGAAAGACTGGCAATCCACCTGTGCGACCAAGAGAGCGGTGTTTTGCCTTTCACTCTTCATTCCAAGAGATGATCCGAAGGGCCTAGGTCCCTGTATGTTGGTAGGTCGCCTAAGAAGTGGCATCCGGTACACACTGTGTTTCCATGAGACGTGGTGAGGACGCGGGCGTCCCAGGAGTCCTGCAAAGCACACTAGCGTTTAGCCACTGCTTTGAGTGAGGCTCCCTGGGAAACGCTGCATGGCTGCCCGGCGCTGTGGATGCAATTCCCGGACCTTGCCTTCAGCTTGGCGCTCAGCGTAGTGTTCCTTTTAGGTAGAGGCGACCCTGGGGTGCCTCAGGAGTGGACGTGGAAACACACTATGCCTCTCAAGGAAAGCCCACTTTCCTTCCAAAGACATGCCAGCAGGCACGCGTGGGCTGACAGAGCACTGTATTTCAGGCAGCTTTCACGTTGAACCATCCTTCTTTCCAGTTGGGAGGTACTACAGTGCTCTGAAGGTCCCAATCTCAAAGTTGAGCACGGCCCCACGTACCCATAGGTTCTCCCGCACCGAAAGGGACACAAGGAGGACTGTGGCCCCTCCTCTGAATAACTTGGTAGCCGGGGTGTGGCGCACTGTGCGAATGGCACGAAATATTGGAGGGGCTAGGTCGAGTGAGTTAGGTGTCCCTGCAGCTGCCAAAAGCCTAGCAGTGTGCAGGGGGAAACCGTCCATTTTCCAGACTGCAGCTAACGTCGAGTGACTGCTCGCCAGAACGAGCCGGTAGCTAAGTACACCCAGAAGGAACACTACGCACCGGCTTTCTCCTTGCTCCTCAGCGGCAGCCCTGAGAGACACACTAGGCCATTACACCTAAGACCTTCTACACCTCTGTTCGGGGAGCACTTTTGAATGTCTTGGCTATCTAGCTATCCAACAAAGAAAAGAGTGTGTTGCCTCTCACTCGGCATGCAAAGAGATGATCCGGAGGGCTTTGGTAGCGGCACGGTGCTCAGGGGGCCAAGAAGAGTACTCGGTACACAGTGTTCTTCCAGGGGACATGCTGAGGCAGCGGGGGTCCTGGGAAAGGCCCACGAACATTCATGCACTACTTGCCTAAGGTTTCGTGGAAAGCCTCTGCACGCCTCAGTTCGTGGAGGGAATACCTGAACCTTACTTTGGTCCTCGCGGAACAGCACAGTGTTCCCTTTATGTATATAGGGCGCCGGGAGGCCTCCTGCACGGTACAGAAAGCAGAGTGTTTCTCTAGGAGAGCTCCCTTTCCCTCACATAGCCATTCTACTTGTGAAGAGAACACGAGCAGCCACACTGTGTCTCAGGACGCTCTGAGGCCGCACTTTCAGCTCTCCCGCTGGGAAAGTAATGCTCTTCGCTCTAGGTAACCAATATCAAAATTGAACCCAGCACATGCACCTGTAGTTTCTGACCAACCAAGAGAGACTCAAGCAGCACGCTGGACCTTCCCTGATAAAACTTTGGCGCCAAGGGGCTCCGGCATGGGCTGAATGGCTTCAAGGACACGATTCCCGGGGATAGGCCAAATGGTCCCTGTAGCTCAGAAAACCCGAGGTAGCGTTCAAGGGGCAAATTGTACGTTTGTCGGGCTGCCTCTGTAGTCGGCCTTCTGCTTGGCAGAGAGAAGACGGCAGGTAAGGGTTCCCAGTCTGAACAACAAACACAGCGTTTTGTCATTGCAGCAGTGGTCCAGCAGTGGGGACCTTTTGCATTACACCTGAGACCTGCTAGGCCTGTGCTCGGGAGGCCTGTTGAAAGCCTGGCAATCTCCATGGGCACCGAAGAGAGAGCAGAGCGTTGCCTTTCCTTCTCCATGCAGAGAAATGATCCGAAGGGGCCTAAGGGACCTGTGTTTGGGTAGGTCGCCTAAGAAGAGGCATTGGGTACACAGTGTTTTTCCACGCCCAGGGGGTGAGGACCCAGGAGTCCTAGGAGTCCTGAGCGGCACACTAGCGTTAAGCCACTGCCATGACTAAGGCTTCTGGGCAAATGCTGCATGCCTGCCAGCACTGTGGCTGCCGTCCTGGACTTTGTTTTGATCTTCGTGATCAGCGTAGATCGCCCTGTATGTAAAGGGGGCTCTGGCATGCCTCAGGCAAGGAAGTGGAAACACCTTTTGTCTTTCCTGTAAAGCACCCTTTCCTTTGAGGCACATTCCAGCACGCAAGGAAGGACTCGCAGAACGCCCTATGTAGGCACCTTGGAGGCTACGAGGATTCCTCGTTCAACTAGGGAATTCCTCCGTTTCTCATAAGGCCCCAGTATCAAAGTTGAACCCAGCCCACGTACGTGTCGTTTCTGAAGAACCAAAAGAGGCACGAGAAGCACTGTGCTACCTTCTCAGAATAATGTTTTATTTAGGCAGGGAGATTTGCACTGTGCGGATGACCTAAGCGATTTAAGGCGCTAGGGAGGTCTAGGTGGCCTTGAACCTGCCAAAAGACTAGCAGGGCTCAGGAGGAAACGGTTGATTTTCCAGGCTGCATCTAAAAGTCGTGTTTCTGCTTGGCAGAGAGAGACGGCAGGTGTGTAAAGCGAGAAGGAACACGAAGCACAGAGTTGTTTCACTGCAGCTCAGGGTCCGCCCTGAGAGCCACTGGCATTACACCGAGGACTTTCCAGAACTCTGGTCGGGGCACATTTGAAAGACTTGTCAGTCTATCGATCCAACGAAGAAAACACTGCCTTGCCTTTCACGGTGCACTCAAAGAGACGACCCGGAGTACCCAGGTAGCGGCACGGTGCGCAGTTGGCCAAGAAGAGTCACTGAGCACACAGCGTTCTTCCAAGGGACATGGTGAGGCGGCGGGAGTCCTAGGAAGGGCACACTGGCCTGAATGCCCTACCTTCCCGGCCGGGGTCATGGAAATCGTTTGCACACGGCCACCCGTGGATGGAAACCCGGACATTACGTTGAGCCTGGGGGACAGGTCTGCTTTTCCCGTTATGTGAAGAGGGCTGCTGGAGGCCTCCTGCCACGAGTAGGAAACACTGTGTTAATCGAGGAAAGCTGCCTCTCCCTCAGTCGGCCTTGCCACTGTGTAGAGATGACGGGCAACCGCATTGGTTTTCACTTAAGTTGGAGGCCGCAGGTGGCCTGCTTTCCCGTTGGGAAAATAACGCTTCCCTCCTTAGGTCCCGATGCCAGACTTGGCACAGCCCACGGACGGGTAGTTTCTGAGCAACGAAAAGAGACTCACGCAGCCCCCTGGACCTTCCCTGATAAAACTTTGGCACGAAGGGAGTTCTGCTTGGGCTGAGTGGCGGGACCGACATAATTCCTTGGGTTAGGCCAAAGTGTCCTTTTCCCTTACAAAAGCTTAGGCAGTGTTGCAGGGGCAACAAGTCCGTATGTCAGGCTGCATCTAAAGTCGACTGTCTGCTTGGCGAGCGAGGGCAGGCTGGCGTTCCCAGGATGAACAGCGAGCCGAGGGTTTTTCCCATTGCAGTTCGGGTTCAGCGGCGGGGACCACTTGCAGTACACCTAAGACCTGCTAGACCTGTGCTCGGGAGGACTTTCGAAAGACTGGCAATCCACCTGTGCGACCAAGAGAGCGGTGTTTTGCCTTTCACTCTTCATTCCAAGAGATGATCCGAAGGGCCTAGGCCCCTGTATGTTGGTAGGTCGCCTAAGAAGTGGCATCCGGTACACACTGTGTTTCCATGAGACGTGGTGAGGACGCGGGCGTCCCAGGAGTCCTGCAAAGCACACTAGCGTTTAGCCACTGCTTTGAGTGAGGCTCCCTGGGAAACGCTGCATGGCTGCCCGGCGCTGTGGATGCAATTCCCGGACCTTGCCTTCAGCTTGGCGCTCAGCGTAGTGTTCCTTTTAGGTAGAGGCGACCCTGGGGTGCCTCAGGAGTGGACGTGGAAACACACTATGCCTCTCAAGGAAAGCCCACTTTCCTTCCAAAGACATGCCAGCAGGCACGCGTGGGCTGACAGAGCACTGTATTTCAGGCAGCTTTCACGTTGAACCATCCTTCTTTCCAGTTGGGAGGTACTACAGTGCTCTGAAGGTCCCAATCTCAAAGTTGAGCACGGCCCCACGTACCCATAGGTTCTCCCGCACCGAAAGGGACACAAGGAGGACTGTGGCCCCTCCTCTGAATAACTTGGTAGCCGGGGTGTGGCGCACTGTGCGAATGGCACGAAATATTGGAGGGGCTAGGTCGAGTGAGTTAGGTGTCCCTGCAGCTGCCAAAAGCCTAGCAGTGTGCAGGGGGAAACCGTCCATTTTCCAGACTGCAGCTAACGTCGAGTGACTGCTCGCCAGAACGAGCCGGTAGCTAAGTACACCCAGAAGGAACACTACGCACCGGCTTTCTCCTTGCTCCTCAGCGGCAGCCCTGAGAGACACACTAGGCCATTACACCTAAGACCTTCTACACCTCTGTTCGGGGAGCACTTTTGAATGTCTTGGCTATCTAGCTATCCAACAAAGAAAAGAGTGTGTTGCCTCTCACTCGGCATGCAAAGAGATGATCCGGAGGGCTTTGGTAGCGGCACGGTGCTCAGGGGGCCAAGAAGAGTACTCGGTACACAGTGTTCTTCCAGGGGACATGCTGAGGCAGCGGGGGTCCTGGGAAAGGCCCACGAACATTCATGCACTACTTGCCTAAGGTTTCGTGGAAAGCCTCTGCACGCCTCAGTTCGTGGAGGGAATACCTGAACCTTACTTTGGTCCTCGCGGAACAGCACAGTGTTCCCTTTATGTATATAGGGCGCCGGGAGGCCTCCTGCACGGTACAGAAAGCAGAGTGTTTCTCTAGGAGAGCTCCCTTTCCCTCACATAGCCATTCTACTTGTGAAGAGAACACGAGCAACCACACTGTGTCTCAGGACGCTCTGAGGCCGCACTTTCAGCTCTCCCGCTGGGAAAGTAATGCTCTTCGCTCTAGGTAACCAATATCAAAATTGAACCCAGCACATGCACCTGTAGTTTCTGACCAACCAAGAGAGACTCAAGCAGCACGCTGGACCTTCCCTGATAAAACTTTGGCGCCAAGGGGCTCCGGCATGGGCTGAATGGCTTCAAGGACACGATTCCCGGGGATAGGCCAAATGGTCCCTGTAGCTCAGAAAACCCGAGGTAGCGTTCAAGGGGCAAATTGTACGTTTGTCGGGCTGCCTCTGTAGTCGGCCTTCTGCTTGGCAGAGAGAAGACGGCAGGTAAGGGTTCCCAGTCTGAACAATAAACACAGCGTTTTGTCATTGCAGCAGTGGTCCAGCAGTGGGGACCTTTTGCATTACACCTGAGACCTGCTAGGCCTGTGCTCGGGAGGCCTGTTGAAAGCCTGGCAATCTCCATGGGCACCGAAGAGAGAGAGCAGAGCGTTGCCTTTCCTTCTCCATGCAGAGAAATGATCCGAAGGGGCCTAGGGACCTGTGTTTGGGTAGGTCGCCTAAGAAGAGGCATTGGGTACACAGTGTTTTTCCACGCCCAGGGGGTGAGGACCCAGGAGTCCTAGGAGTCCTGAGCGGCACACTAGCGTTAAGCCACTGCCATGACTAAGGCTTCTGGGCAAATGCTGCATGCCTGCCAGCACTGTGGCTGCCGTCCTGGACTTTGTTTTGATCTTCGTGATCAGCGTAGATCGCCCTGTATGTAAAGGGGGCTCTGGCATGCCTCAGGCAAGGAAGTGGAAACACCTTTTGTCTTTCCTGTAAAGCACCCTTTCCTTTGAGGCACATTCCAGCACGCAAGGAAGGACTCGCAGAACGCCCTATGTAGGCACCTTGGAGGCTACGAGGATTCCTCGTTCAACTAGGGAATTCCTCCGTTTCTCATAAGGCCCCAGTATCAAAGTTGAACCCAGCCCACGTACGTGTCGTTTCTGAAGAACCAAAAGAGGCACGAGGAGCACTGTGCTACCTTCTCAGAATAATGTTTTATTTAGGCAGGGAGATTTGCACTGTGCGGATGACCTAAGCGATTTAAGGCGCTAGGGAGGTCTAGGTGGCCTTGAACCTGCCAAAAGACTAGCAGGGCTCAGGAGGAAACGGTTGATTTTCCAGGCTGCATCTAAAAGTCGTGTTTCTGCTTGGCAGAGAGAGACGGCAGGTGTGTAAAGCGAGAAGGAACACGAAGCACAGAGTTGTTTCACTGCAGCTCAGGGTCCGCCCTGAGAGCCACTGGCATTACACCGAGGACTTTCCAGAACTCTGGTCGGGGCACATTTGAAAGACTTGTCAGTCTATCGATCCAACGAAGAAAACACTGCCTTGCCTTCCACGGTGCACTCAAAGAGACGACCCGGAGTACCCAGGTAGCGGCACGGTGCGCAGTCGGCCAAGAAGAGTCACTGAGCACACAGCGTTCTTCCAAGGGACATGGTGAGGCGGCGGGAGTCCTAGGAAGGGCACACTGGCCTGAATGCCCTACCTTCCCGGCCGGGGTCATGGAAATCGTTTGCACACGGCCACCCGTGGATGGAAACCCGGACATTACGTTGAGCCTGGGGGACAGGTCTGCTTTTCCCGTTATGTGAAGAGGGCTGCTGGAGGCCTCCTGCCACGAGTAGGAAACACTGTGTTAATCGAGGAAAGCTGCCTCTCCCTCAGTCGGCCTTGCCACTGTGTAGAGATGACGGGCAACCGCATTGGTTTTCACTTAAGTTGGAGGCCGCAGGTGGCCTGCTTTCCCGTTGGGAAAATAACGCTTCCCTCCTTAGGTCCCGATGCCAGACTTGGCACAGCCCACGGACGGGTAGTTTCTGAGCAACGAAAAGAGACTCACGCAGCCCCCTGGACCTTCCCTGATAAAACTTTGGCACGAAGGGAGTTCTGCTTGGGCTGAGTGGCGGGACCGACATAATTCCTTGGGTTAGGCCAAAGTGTCCTTTTCCCTTACAAAAGCTTAGGCAGTGTTGCAGGGGCAACAAGTCCGTATGTCAGGCTGCATCTAAAGTCGACTGTCTGCTTGGCGAGCGAGGGCAGGCTGGCGTTCCCAGGATGAACAGCGAGCCGAGGGTTTTTCCCATTGCAGTTCGGGTTCAGCGGCGGGGACCACTTGCAGTACACCTAAGACCTGCTAGACCTGTGCTCGGGAGGACTTTCGAAAGACTGGCAATCCACCTGTGCGACCAAGAGAGCGGTGTTTTGCCTTTCACTCTTCATTCCAAGAGATGATCCGAAGGGCCTAGGCCCCTGTATGTTGGTAGGTCGCCTAAGAAGTGGCATCCGGTACACACTGTGTTTCCATGAGACGTGGTGAGGACGCGGGCGTCCCAGGAGTCCTGCAAAGCACACTAGCGTTTAGCCACTGCTTTGAGTGAGGCTCCCTGGGAAACGCTGCATGGCTGCCCGGCGCTGTGGATGCAATTCCCGGACCTTGCCTTCAGCTTGGCGCTCAGCGTAGTGTTCCTTTTAGGTAGAGGCGACCCTGGGGTGCCTCAGGAGTGGACGTGGAAACACACTATGCCTCTCAAGGAAAGCCCACTTTCCTTCCAAAGACATGCCAGCAGGCACGCGTGGGCTGACAGAGCACTGTATTTCAGGCAGCTTTCACGTTGAACCATCCTTCTTTCCAGTTGGGAGGTACTACAGTGCTCTGAAGGTCCCAATCTCAAAGTTGAGCACGGCCCCACGTACCCATAGGTTCTCCCGCACCGAAAGGGACACAAGGAGGACTGTGGCCCCTCCTCTGA
Source organism: Balaenoptera borealis (assembly GCF_965194805.1). Classification (NCBI taxonomy): domain Eukaryota; kingdom Metazoa; phylum Chordata; class Mammalia; order Artiodactyla; family Balaenopteridae; genus Balaenoptera; species Balaenoptera borealis. Next base: position 133,366,270 of record NC_138862.1, read on the forward strand.
ATAACTTGGTAGCCGGGGTGTGGCGCACTGTGCGAATGGCACGAAATATTGGAGGGGCTAGGTCGAGTGAGTTAGGTGTCCCTGCAGCTGCCAAAAGCCTAGCAGTGTGCAGGGGGAAACCGTCCATTTTCCAGACTGCAGCTAACGTCGAGTGACTGCTCGCCAGAACGAGCCGGTAGCTAAGTACACCCAGAAGGAACACTACGCACCGGCTTTCTCCTTGCTCCTCAGCGGCAGCCCTGAGAGACACACTAGGCCATTACACCTAAGACCTTCTACACCTCTGTTCGGGGAGCACTTTTGAATGTCTTGGCTATCTAGCTATCCAACAAAGAAAAGAGTGTGTTGCCTCTCACTCGGCATGCAAAGAGATGATCCGGAGGGCTTTGGTAGCGGCACGGTGCTCAGGGGGCCAAGAAGAGTACTCGGTACACAGTGTTCTTCCAGGGGACATGCTGAGGCAGCGGGGGTCCTGGGAAAGGCCCACGAACATTCATGCACTACTTGCCTAAGGTTTCGTGGAAAGCCTCTGCACGCCTCAGTTCGTGGAGGGAATACCTGAACCTTACTTTGGTCCTCGCGGAACAGCACAGTGTTCCCTTTATGTATATAGGGCGCCGGGAGGCCTCCTGCACGGTACAGAAAGCAGAGTGTTTCTCTAGGAGAGCTCCCTTTCCCTCACATAGCCATTCTACTTGTGAAGAGAACACGAGCAACCACACTGTGTCTCAGGACGCTCTGAGGCCGCACTTTCAGCTCTCCCGCTGGGAAAGTAATGCTCTTCGCTCTAGGTAACCAATATCAAAATTGAACCCAGCACATGCACCTGTAGTTTCTGACCAACCAAGAGAGACTCAAGCAGCACGCTGGACCTTCCCTGATAAAACTTTGGCGCCAAGGGGCTCCGGCATGGGCTGAATGGCTTCAAGGACACGATTCCCGGGGATAGGCCAAATGGTCCCTGTAGCTCAGAAAACCCGAGGTAGCGTTCAAGGGGCAAATTGTACGTTTGTCGGGCTGCCTCTGTAGTCGGCCTTCTGCTTGGCAGAGAGAAGACGGCAGGTAAGGGTTCCCAGTCTGAACAATAAACACAGCGTTTTGTCATTGCAGCAGTGGTCCAGCAGTGGGGACCTTTTGCATTACACCTGAGACCTGCTAGGCCTGTGCTCGGGAGGCCTGTTGAAAGCCTGGCAATCTCCATGGGCACCGAAGAGAGAGAGCAGAGCGTTGCCTTTCCTTCTCCATGCAGAGAAATGATCCGAAGGGGCCTAGGGACCTGTGTTTGGGTAGGTCGCCTAAGAAGAGGCATTGGGTACACAGTGTTTTTCCACGCCCAGGGGGTGAGGACCCAGGAGTCCTAGGAGTCCTGAGCGGCACACTAGCGTTAAGCCACTGCCATGACTAAGGCTTCTGGGCAAATGCTGCATGCCTGCCAGCACTGTGGCTGCCGTCCTGGACTTTGTTTTGATCTTCGTGATCAGCGTAGATCGCCCTGTATGTAAAGGGGGCTCTGGCATGCCTCAGGCAAGGAAGTGGAAACACCTTTTGTCTTTCCTGTAAAGCACCCTTTCCTTTGAGGCACATTCCAGCACGCAAGGAAGGACTCGCAGAACGCCCTATGTAGGCACCTTGGAGGCTACGAGGATTCCTCTTTCAACTAGGGAATTCCTCCGTTTCTCATAAGGCCCCAGTATCAAAGTTGAACCCAGCCCACGTACGTGTCGTTTCTGAAGAACCAAAAGAGGCACGAGGAGCACTGTGCTACCTTCTCAGAATAATGTTTTATTTAGGCAGGGAGATTTGCACTGTGCGGATGACCTAAGCGATTTAAGGCGCTAGGGAGGTCTAGGTGGCCTTGAACCTGCCAAAAGACTAGCAGGGCTCAGGAGGAAACGGTTGATTTTCCAGGCTGCATCTAAAAGTCGTGTTTCTGCTTGGCAGAGAGAGACGGCAGGTGTGTAAAGCGAGAAGGAACACGAAGCACAGAGTTGTTTCACTGCAGCTCAGGGTCCGCCCTGAGAGCCACTGGCATTACACCGAGGACTTTCCAGAACTCTGGTCGGGGCACATTTGAAAGACTTGTCAGTCTATCGATCCAACGAAGAAAACACTGCCTTGCCTTCCACGGTGCACTCAAAGAGACGACCCGGAGTACCCAGGTAGCGGCACGGTGCGCAGTCGGCCAAGAAGAGTCACTGAGCACACAGCGTTCTTCCAAGGGACATGGTGAGGCGGCGGGAGTCCTAGGAAGGGCACACTGGCCTGAATGCCCTACCTTCCCGGCCGGGGTCATGGAAATCGTTTGCACACGGCCACCCGTGGATGGAAACCCGGACATTACGTTGAGCCTGGGGGACAGGTCTGCTTTTCCCGTTATGTGAAGAGGGCTGCTGGAGGCCTCCTGCCACGAGTAGGAAACACTGTGTTAATCGAGGAAAGCTGCCTCTCCCTCAGTCGGCCTTGCCACTGTGTAGAGATGACGGGCAACCGCATTGGTTTTCACTTAAGTTGGAGGCCGCAGGTGGCCTGCTTTCCCGTTGGGAAAATAACGCTTCCCTCCTTAGGTCCCGATGCCAGACTTGGCACAGCCCACGGACGGGTAGTTTCTGAGCAACGAAAAGAGACTCACGCAGCCCCCTGGACCTTCCCTGATAAAACTTTGGCACGAAGGGAGTTCTGCTTGGGCTGAGTGGCGGGACCGACATAATTCCTTGGGTTAGGCCAAAGTGTCCTTTTCCCTTACAAAAGCTTAGGCAGTGTTGCAGGGGCAACAAGTCCGTATGTCAGGCTGCATCTAAAGTCGACTGTCTGCTTGGCGAGCGAGGGCAGGCTGGCGTTCCCAGGATGAACAGCGAGCCGAGGGTTTTTCCCATTGCAGTTCGGGTTCAGCGGCGGGGACCACTTGCAGTACACCTAAGACCTGCTAGACCTGTGCTCGGGAGGACTTTCGAAAGACTGGCAATCCACCTGTGCGACCAAGAGAGCGGTGTTTTGCCTTTCACTCTTCATTCCAAGAGATGATCCGAAGGGCCTAGGTCCCTGTATGTTGGTAGGTCGCCTAAGAAGTGGCATCCGGTACACACTGTGTTTCCATGAGACGTGGTGAGGACGCGGGCGTCCCAGGAGTCCTGCAAAGCACACTAGCGTTTAGCCACTGCTTTGAGTGAGGCTCCCTGGGAAACGCTGCATGGCTGCCCGGCGCTGTGGATGCAATTCCCGGACCTTGCCTTCAGCTTGGCGCTCAGCGTAGTGTTCCTTTTAGGTAGAGGCGACCCTGGGGTGCCTCAGGAGTGGACGTGGAAACACACTATGCCTCTCAAGGAAAGCCCACTTTCCTTCCAAAGACATGCCAGCAGGCACGCGTGGGCTGACAGAGCACTGTATTTCAGGCAGCTTTCACGTTGAACCATCCTTCTTTCCAGTTGGGAGGTACTACAGTGCTCTGAAGGTCCCAATCTCAAAGTTGAGCACGGCCCCACGTACCCATAGGTTCTCCCGCACCGAAAGGGACACAAGGAGGACTGTGGCCCCTCCTCTGAATCACTTGGTAGCCGGGGTGTGGCGCACTGTGCGAATGGCACGAAATATTGGAGGGGCTAGGTCGAGTGAGTTAGGTGTCCCTGCAGCTGCCAAAAGCCTAGCAGTGTGCAGGGGGAAACCGTCCATTTTCCAGACTGCAGCTAACGTCGAGTGACTGCTCGCCAGAACGAGCCGGTAGCTAAGTACACCCAGAAGGAACACTACGCACCGGCTTTCTCCTTGCTCCTCAGCGGCAGCCCTGAGAGACACACTAGGCCATTACACCTAAGACCTTCTACACCTCTGTTCGGGGAGCACTTTTGAATGTCTTGGCTATCTAGCTATCCAACAAAGAAAAGAGTGTGTTGCCTCTCACTCGGCATGCAAAGAGATGATCCGGAGGGCTTTGGTAGCGGCACGGTGCTCAGGGGGCCAAGAAGAGTACTCGGTACACAGTGTTCTTCCAGGGGACATGCTGAGGCAGCGGGGGTCCTGGGAAAGGCCCACGAACATTCATGCACTACTTGCCTAAGGTTTCGTGGAAAGCCTCTGCACGCCTCAGTTCGTGGAGGGAATACCTGAACCTTACTTTGGTCCTCGCGGAACAGCACAGTGTTCCCTTTATGTATATAGGGCGCCGGGAGGCCTCCTGCACGGTACAGAAAGCAGAGTGTTTCTCTAGGAGAGCTCCCTTTCCCTCACATAGCCATTCTACTTGTGAAGAGAACACGAGCAACCACACTGTGTCTCAGGACGCTCTGAGGCCGCACTTTCAGCTCTCCCGCTGGGAAAGTAATGCTCTTCGCTCTAGGTAACCAATATCAAAATTGAACCCAGCACATGCACCTGTAGTTTCTGACCAACCAAGAGAGACTCAAGCAGCACGCTGGACCTTCCCTGATAAAACTTTGGCGCCAAGGGGCTCCGGCATGGGCTGAATGGCTTCAAGGACACGATTCCCGGGGATAGGCCAAATGGTCCCTGTAGCTCAGAAAACCCGAGGTAGCGTTCAAGGGGCAAATTGTACGTTTGTCGGGCTGCCTCTGTAGTCGGCCTTCTGCTTGGCAGAGAGAAGACGGCAGGTAAGGGTTCCCAGTCTGAACAACAAACACAGCGTTTTGTCATTGCAGCAGTGGTCCAGCAGTGGGGACCTTTTGCATTACACCTGAGACCTGCTAGGCCTGTGCTCGGGAGGCCTGTTGAAAGCCTGGCAATCTCCATGGGCACCGAAGAGAGAGCAGAGCGTTGCCTTTCCTTCTCCATGCAGAGAAATGATCCGAAGGGGCCTAGGGACCTGTGTTTGGGTAGGTCGCCTAAGAAGAGGCATTGGGTACACAGTGTTTTTCCACGCCCAGGGGGTGAGGACCCAGGAGTCCTAGGAGTCCTGAGCGGCACACTAGCGTTAAGCCACTGCCATGACTAAGGCTTCTGGGCAAATGCTGCATGCCTGCCAGCACTGTGGCTGCCGTCCTGGACTTTGTTTTGATCTTCGTGATCAGCGTAGATCGCCCTGTATGTAAAGGGGGCTCTGGCATGCCTCAGGCAAGGAAGTGGAAACACCTTTTGTCTTTCCTGTAAAGCACCCTTTCCTTTGAGGCACATTCCAGCACGCAAGGAAGGACTCGCAGAACGCCCTATGTAGGCACCTTGGAGGCTACGAGGATTCCTCGTTCAACTAGGGAATTCCTCCGTTTCTCATAAGGCCCCAGTATCAAAGTTGAACCCAGCCCACGTACGTGTCGTTTCTGAAGAACCAAAAGAGGCACGAGAAGCACTGTGCTACCTTCTCAGAATAATGTTTTATTTAGGCAGGGAGATTTGCACTGTGCGGATGACCTAAGCGATTTAAGGCGCTAGGGAGGTCTAGGTGGCCTTGAACCTGCCAAAAGACTAGCAGGGCTCAGGAGGAAACGGTTGATTTTCCAGGCTGCATCTAAAAGTCGTGTTTCTGCTTGGCAGAGAGAGACGGCAGGTGTGTAAAGCGAGAAGGAACACGAAGCACAGAGTTGTTTCACTGCAGCTCAGGGTCCGCCCTGAGAGCCACTGGCATTACACCGAGGACTTTCCAGAACTCTGGTCGGGGCACATTTGAAAGACTTGTCAGTCTATCGATCCAACGAAGAAAACACTGCCTTGCCTTCCACGGTGCACTCAAAGAGACGACCCGGAGTACCCAGGTAGCGGCACGGTGCGCAGTCGGCCAAGAAGAGTCACTGAGCACACAGCGTTCTTCCAAGGGACATGGTGAGGCGGCGGGAGTCCTAGGAAGGGCACACTGGCCTGAATGCCCTACCTTCCCGGCCGGGGTCATGGAACTCGTTTGCACACGGCCACCCGTGGATGGAAACCCGGACATTACGTTGAGCCTGGGGGACAGGCCTGCTTTTCCCGTTATGTGAAGAGGGCTGCTGGAGGCCTCCTGCCACGAGTAGGAAACACTGTGTTAATCGAGGAAAGCTGCCTCTCCCTCAGTCGGCCTTGCCACTGTGTAGAGATGACGGGCAACCGCATTGGTTTTCACTTAAGTTGGAGGCCGCAGGTGGCCTGCTTTCCCGTTGGGAAAATAACGCTTCCCTCCTTAGGTCCCGATGCCAGACTTGGCACAGCCCACGGACGGGTAGTTTCTGAGCAACGAAAAGAGACTCACGCAGCCCCCTGGACCTTCCCTGATAAAACTTTGGCACGAAGGGAGTTCTGCTTGGGCTGAGTGGCGGGACCGACATAATTCCTTGGGTTAGGCCAAAGTGTCCTTTTCCCTTACAAAAGCTTAGGCAGTGTTGCAGGGGCAACAAGTCCGTATGTCAGGCTGCATCTAAAGTCGACTGTCTGCTTGGCGAGCGAGGGCAGGCTGGCGTTCCCAGGATGAACAGGGAGCCGAGGGTTTTTCCCATTGCAGTTCGGGTTCAGCGGCGGGGACCACTTGCAGTACACCTAAGACCTGCTAGACCTGTGCTCGGGAGGACTTTCGAAAGACTGGCAATCCACCTGTGCGACCAAGAGAGCGGTGTTTTGCCTTTCACTCTTCATTCCAAGAGATGATCCGAAGGGCCTAGGCCCCTGTATGTTGGTAGGTCGCCTAAGAAGTGGCATCCGGTACACACTGTGTTTCCATGAGACGTGGTGAGGACGCGGGCGTCCCAGGAGTCCTGCAAAGCACACTAGCGTTTAGCCACTGCTTTGAGTGAGGCTCCCTGGGAAACGCTGCATGGCTGCCCGGCGCTGTGGATGCAATTCCCGGACCTTGCCTTCAGCTTGGCGCTCAGCGTAGTGTTCCTTTTAGGTAGAGGCGACCCTGGGGTGCCTCAGGAGTGGACGTGGAAACACACTATGCCTCTCAAGGAAAGCCCACTTTCCTTCCAAAGACATGCCAGCATGCAAGCGTGGGCGGACAGAGCACTGTCAAGAAAAAATAAATTAAGAGTTCTCTCTCCACAGTAATGTTCCCGCACATGGTCATACCTCCCTTTTAATATCATATTCCCCCCTCTATATTACTCACTTCTCTACTGTAATATTACCCTTTGTACAGATATAATCTTTCCTCTACGGTAATAGTCCCCCCTCCTTTGTTATCGTCCTTCTCCCCTATTAGTATACTCTTATCCACTTGCAATAGTCCCCCTTCCTCCTCACAATAATTCTTTTGAAATAAAAGTCTTCTTTCTTCAGTTAAAAGAAACAAAGTCTCCTTTCTAACCCAGATCTGATTTTGTTTCATAGGCCCTCAAGGGGCTGCAAGTGTGACATACAGCAAAACATATAGGGCCGAGGTGTGGGTGGTATAGGCACCTGTGAATGTGTGTCCCCCATCATGTAGGGCAACTGTTAGCATGCCTCTGTCACCATGCTGGGGGCCCTTGTGTGAGTGTCTGTCACCATTGTGGGGACATTTGTGGGTGTGTATCTGCATCCCCACCACAGAGGAGACCTCTCCCCAAACACAAGTCATATGACTCTGAGTGTCCTGTCCACTCCTCTCCCACATCCCCCAGACCTCATCAGAATCTGGGTCACTTTGTAACAAGTCCCTCATCCTCCCATTTGCCCCTGCCTGTGGTCACGTGTTTTTCCATGGTGGGAGGAAAATGGTCCCATCCTTATGGACACCAATCCTGCACTTGCCAGGCACTCACCTTGTTCCAAGTGCACAGGTGTGGATCACCCATCCTTTCCCTTGACTGCAGACCCCAGCTCTCCTCTCTGGTTTCCAAGTGCAGATTCAGGTGTGCTCAGCACTAGTGTAAACCCATAACCGCCCAGGCGATCCCCACTCCACAGGTGCAGCCCCAACCTCCAGCCCTGGGACAGCATCCCTGGGAGTAAGCTGGGTGCACCTGCACATCCTGATGCTTTCCCCACCCAGCCCTTCCTCAGGTGGATCCACTCCACCCTTTGCCTTCTCAGTCAACATGGGACTCAGGTGAGCACTAGGAGAGGATTTCACAAAACACAGCTGTTGCAAGATGAGTTAAGGTTCCAGTCCCACTGACCTGCCTGGATGGCCAGGTGAGACATCTGAGCCGCCCACCTGTGACTACAAAGGAGTGCTCCTTCTGTCCCCACGTGCATCTGCAGGTGGTGACTGGCACTTAGTAGACACTCAGGAAATAGTTCTCAGGTGTAGGGACGGATGGACGTGCACACAGCTGGCAAACACTTGATGTTCCAGTCATCCTCCTCACTCCGGCCCCCGATCGCTCAGCAGGCTCTTCAAATGTTTTCCGGGCTCCCCAAATGCTTGCCAGCCCCCCAAACACTCACTAGGGCCCCCAAATGCTCACCCACACTGGCCTGCCCCAATGGCCCTGTCCCCACAGTATAAGGACAGGACAGGAAACCTCAGCCAAGAAGTTCTTCCCTGACTCCGACCTGACCTACTGACTCGGTTTGCGGCACAGGAGACGGTGGGCTTGTCACAGCCCCTGTTAGCCGCCGTCCAGGGGCTCCTGCGGGGTCAGGGGCTATGATCCAGCAGGGTTCTCACCCTCCACACTGCCAACACTGGAGCCTGCGAGTGGACCCTTCCCCCCTTGGGGTCCCAACCCTACAGCTCCTCATGCTGCCCCTCCCACCCCTAGGTCCCAGGCAGGAAGGAGGAGCCGGGGCCTGACGAGAGCGCCAAAGACTTTCGACCTTCGACCTCCGCTTCAGCTCAAGCCTCTGAATTCAGACAGGTAGGCAGTCCCCACCACGACCACTGATTCAGCAGAGTTTCAGGCTGCAGCTCCACCTCCTCTCCCCTCTCTCCCCGTGGGACCCTCAGGCACTTCCTCAAACACTCTGGGCGGTGACTGGATGTGAAACACCCACTCTTGTGAGGGTGTGGGAGGAGCTACCTCTCAGAGCGAACCTGCTCCAACCCCAGAATTGGAAGCAACCTCCCAACTCCAGACAGGACCCCACTGCGGTGACAACAACTGCCTGGCTGGGGGTCCTCAGCTCCTCATGGCAGACAGTCTGCAGGGACCCGGCTCTCACAGGGGAAGTGAGGACGTTCTGAGTGTGACATCGGGGTCCAGGGGTCAAAGAATAGTGACATAATGGTGTCCTGAGTGTGACCTCAGGGTCCAGTGGTCAGAGGATGGGGACGTGAGGATGTCCTACGTGTGACCAGGACGTGAGAATGTCCTGAGTGTGACTTCAGGGTCCAGTGGTCAGAGGATGGGGATGTGAGGACGTTCTCAGTGTGACCACAGGACCCAGTGGTCGGTGAAATGGATGTGAGGATGACCTGACTGCCTGCCTAAGCTCTGGCTGCTGTCCATCACTGCAGCCACTCAACCCCAGGGCTGGAGCAAACAAGACTTTCACCCCAGGGCTCTGTTGCAGCAACCCTGCAGCACCCATGCCTGTGATCTCTGAGCACGCTGGTCAGCAAACTATCAAAGTCCTTCACTGAAGTGTCCAGCCCTTCCACCCTGAGTGACCCTCGTCCCAGCCCTGACCAGGGCATGTGGCTTCAGTGGGTGAGAGTGGATCCCCAGATCACGGCCACACCTGGAGACTCACCTGCCCTTGATGCTGGCCCCAAGGTGACTACAGGGTGGGGTCCCTCGCCCACCCCATCCCCCATCCCATCTCCTCCTCTTGGTCAGAGGTCCACTCAGCAAAGTGCCTTGTCCACCCGCATGTCCCCATACCATCTGGAAGTCAATGGAACAGGGTGGACAAACAGGGTGGCTCAGAAGACTGATTGGGGTGAATTCTCCAGGTGGCCTCTCTTCCCCTCCATTCAAAACCCTCGTCCCTCTGCAGGGACATCGCTGCAGGTGGACTTGGGACCTGCTGTTCTCTTATGAGGACATCCACTCAGCCGCCCAACGACATCTGGCTTGTTCCTCTTTCCCACCTTCCCATCCAAACTTAGGCCTCATTGGCTCCCTCCCTCCTTTCCTCCACCTCCCACCCCTCACATTTCCTGCGCCCTCCTCCCTCTGCTCTTCCTCCCTCCTTCCTGCCTGCAGGCCCTCACTGGTCTCATATTCTCCCCTCTGCCCTTCTTCACAGCCCAGGACACCAAGTGGAGCTTGTAAAATGGGGCCTGGACCCCCCCCCCCCGCAAACTGCCTGCAGAATAGATCCTCCCTCTCGTTTGGGCAGGGTTTCCTGACAGCCTGCCTTCACTCACCTTTCACCTTCACCCTCCTGCCTCCAGCAGGCAGAATCACAGCCCAAAGTTGTCCAAATCCCCAGAAGCTGTTACTTCATGAGGCTGTGTGGCAGAGGGGAATCAGGTTGCAGAACAGCTGAGCGCGAAGCAAAGTTCCCTTATCACCCAGGTGGGCCGTGCAATGACCGGGCTTAAACATGGATGAGGGGCAGGAGAAGGGGATCAGCAACTCTGTGGGAAGGACTCCCGCACCATCACTGGCTTTGCACACAGAGGAAGGGCACTACACTAAGGATGCAGGTATCCAGAAGCTGGAAAGGCAGGACAGCTTCCTCCCCTGGAGCCCCCAGAAGGAACTGCCCTGCCCACACCTGCACCAGCCCAGGGAGACCACATGAGATTAGTGACCTACTAGATGTTTGTGGAAGCTGTTACGGCAACTGCAGGGGACTAACAAATACAGGGTCTCTTCCCAGCAGCTGTTTTCCCTGTCTGACCCAGCCCTCCACCTCCTTCCTCCAGGCCCAGCTCAGAGGCTTCCTCCTCCATGCAACCTTTCTGCTGCCCGTCATGCCCGTGGGGATGAAAGCTACTCCTGTTTCATTTCTGCCAGAAGGGAGCAGGGACCAGTTCCCATGTATGCTTGTGGCCCAGACACTCAGAGAAATGCCTCCTACAGATAAGCAGCCGTTACGTCTCATTGATAAAACCCTGACATCATCCGAAGTGACAGGCACTGTGATTTCCCAAACCTGGGCAGTGGACAACTTTTCTATAAAATCTTGGCGTAGGTTTTTTGTTTTGTTTTAAAGTGGAAAATACAGGGGCATTTAGCACATTCACAATGTTTTACAAGCACAACCTCCATCTGGTTCCAGCACAACCTCATCCCCCTAAACAAGATCCCATCCCAGTAATCAGTCAATCCCTGTGTTCCCTCCCCTTCCCCTGAAAACACCAGATTACTTCTCTCTCCATGGATTTGCCTGCTCTGGGTGTTTCATATAAATGGAATCAAGAAAATGTGACTTTTGTGACTGACTTCTCTCATTGAGAAGCATGTCCTCAGGGTTCATCTGCATTGTAGCAGGTGTCAGTGCTTCATTCCTTTACATGGCTGAGGGATGTTCCATTGGGGAATGAGAGTAACTGTTATGGGTTCAAACAGAAGTGAAAACCTGTACATCCCATTCTGACAGAGGAACCCCAGGGAGGATAATGTAACTTCAGGACATTCCAATGTCGTCTTGGGGATCTGGACAAGTGCACATTCTGTCCCCCTCCTAACAGAGCATCATATTCAAGAGAGGGGACCCAGGTAAAGGTGAGGGGTAGACGTGAGGCAGAGGGACCAGAGGTGGAGACTCAGGAAAACCTGCATCACCCGTTACCCTCCCACTACCCATCTGGACTCCGGCCTCACTGTGGATGTCCCTCCTTCTAGGTCCTGACCTCATGTGGAAGTCTCTCCTATATGGTTCCTGAAGCCCTGTGGCATCCACCCTGGCAACCCCCAGCCTTAGTCCCCTCCTCCTTTTCCTACCTCTGTTCAGCTTGCTTGTGTGTCCCCAAGGTGTTGGTCCAAATCTGGAACAGCTTACATAGGTCTGCCCCATCCCTGCCTCCTGATTTGTACATAACCTTTGTTCCTCCATCCCTAATTCCTTCCAGAAATCAGGGGTGTCATGAGGGCAGTGTTCCACAGTTCTCCCCACATGACCAGCCCCAGAGCCCCAGCCTCAGTTCAGTGACATGGCCAGTGGTCACCACAATGGCCTGTCCCTCATCTGTAGCCTGAGTGACTGGGTCTCCCTCACAATCATGTGGGGTGAGGAGCCACTGACAGGATTGCTGGGTACCCACTCAGCTATGTGTAAAGCACTGAGTTATAAAGGTGCTTGAATTGAGTGGGTCAGGAAAGCACTGGCTCTGGTAAATTTGCGGGGAATTCCTTATTGGCAAGGTCATAGTGCTCTCCCAGAATGATTGAAACCCTTAAAAACTAGTGGGAGAGAGAAGCAGTGCTTGTCTGTACCTCCCCACTGGTAGGGCTCTAGATCCATTCAGAGAGTTCCTGTGACCTCACCAGCCCTCAAGCTCCTGGTTGTCCTTCCAGGAGCCTGTCCTGACCTGAGGGCGTTTAGGCAGTTTCACTATGGAGGGTGGGTTGGGGTGGGAGGGGAATCTACACAGCAGATAGTGCCCACACCAGGGTGTTTGTGGGTGTCTGCACAATAGACAGTGTCCATAGCAGGGCATGTGTAGGTGTCTACACAGCAGGCAGTGACCATACCAGGGGCACTGTGTCCCATGGCATCAGTCCCTGTCAGCTATGAAGCCCCCAGGCTGTGGCCCCAGATTTTGGGAAACTTCTTAGATTTTCCCTAATGTGGGATGAGGGAGGTGGGGGGACAGCCAACACAGCAGCTCAGAATTCCTGTGGAAACCCTGCAGATGAAGTCCATGGGGGCCGGCTGAGGGAAGACCCCCTGAATCCTGGGCCCAGGAGTTCCTCAGGATTTTGGGTTCTGAGCTGGCTCTTCTTTGTTAAGGTCATAAATTCTGTTGTCTCTTGGGCTTGTTGAGGACTGAGATGATGGGAAACCCATAGAGAGTGATTTTCAAAACTGCATCTTTCTTACCCTTGTTTACTGAAAAAAAATGCAAAACCTAGAAGTTGAGAGCTATGTTTTATTCTGTGGACATTCTGAGGACTTCAATCCCAGGAGACAGGACTCTCAGATTGCTCTGAGGGACTGCTCCAAAGAGGTAAGGGGAGGAGCCAGGATATATAGCAGTTTTTTCAACAAAGATCAGGTAGTGGGAACATCAAAAGATTACTGTTAATTAACGAAAACCAGATATCTCAAGTTAAGGAATTTAGCACTTTTCTACATATGAGAAGATGCAAGAGTCTGGGCTCACTGAAGTCATTCCTTTGATATGCATCTCAGCTATCCTGGGCCAGTATTCTGTGTTTTCTCATCCTGAGTCACCTCAGGGTGCACCGTCAGGGGTGGCTACCACAACTGACGGCTAGATGGCCGGCATGTTATTTCTATCCTGAGTTCCCTCAAGGTTCACCATTGGGGCAGTTACAATGTGATGCTTGATGGCAGCAATGTCCTTTGTTTACTGATATGGCAGGCAGTATTTTTCATTCATAGTCTCCCCCTTCAGTCTGAAATTTCACCAATGTTTGAGAGACATTTCATGACCAATTTTGTCCAACATTGCTAGGAAGGCTTACTTCCTAGATCAGGCAAACATTCTGTTGTTATGCCACTCCACATGCTAATTTCTGGATTAGGCCCGGTTGATAATTTAAAATTCTCTGGATCTTCTGTCTTACTAGTCTATTATAATCCAGGAGATTTTCCCCCTTGTTGCTTCTTCCCATACCTAGAATCACACTATTATGATTATTCTATTGATATGTAGAGTTATAAATGTGATCTCTTTCCTCAAGATGTTTAGCCATTGTTAATTTTGTTGGAGGCCTGGTTATACATTGGATAATGTAAGCAGCAACAATCTTATAAAATAAAGAGTATATAAGTAATACAGCTAGTAACATTAATAAAGTCATAGTGTAGCAGAGAGAGACATAAAGCATAAACAGTTTGGAAAAAAAGAACAAATTTAAATAATAGTATAACTAGTTGTAATCCATTTGCAATAAACCATCAAGTCAGCAGGAGAACTAGCTGGATAAACAAAATTTTGGAAGGATCAGATAGAGAGAAAAAGATTAATGTTCTATCTTTGTTTACAAAGGTATACTTTATCATCTTTTTGGAGGTCCTAGCATAAGAGGAAAGATTTTTCTGGAAAACAAAGATTAAAAGCAAGTATACTTCCAAAAAAAGGTCATAAATTTATAAATCATATTTATCAGTTCATTCAGTTCTGTGTATTTCCTGTTGATTTGGATGAAGTCATCAGGTTTTCCCATTTCAGTGGTATGATCTAAAAAATCAGAAACTTATACCTATCAAAAAAGTCATTTTTTATGAATTTTCTTTAAGATCTTCAAGATCTCATAAAATAAAAGGATCAGAGTAAAACAATGATTGTCTATAAATGACAAAATTTTAAATAGTATGGTTAAAGACCTGATTACAATACAATTGACAAGAAACTTTGGTATTTCTATGACATACAATATTTTAAAATAATAACTAGAATTATGACTGATAACATACCAGGATATAATAGATTTTTAGGAATTCCATATAAAATTTGGAATATCTATATTAATGACATTTATTTATGCATTATAACCTAAGAGTCATCTCCAGTCACCTGACAATGTTTCTCAAGTAATTTAACATACCAAATAAGCCTAATTAGTTTAACATTCCTCAGGTTCCTTTGAAATAAGTACCCCAGAGTTAGCTGGAGCTTAAAAGAATTTTAGTTAGAACTTGGTATTTGGGAATTTTGTTAAAAATATCAAAAGTTTCTAAAACACACGAGATCACTGTGAAATGATACTTATCATTTAACCAAAGTCACAAAAAGATTTCAAAAAAAAATATAGATCACTTAAGAGCACAGAAATTCACACAATCTGTTATCAAAAGCAGCACTCCAAGAAACTTTGTGCTCTAAAGAGAGAGAGAAAATCAAACTCTAGTCTTATACTAGATTATTTTTAACAACAAAATCCATTTACTTAATTAAATTCAATCTAAATTTCGCTAATCCTGACCATGCATAAAACTTTTCTCAGGATACATTTTCCACAACCTTCCATCACTTTCTGTATCCATATCAATTTGTTCCTTATTTTTCCATCCAGCTCTAGGGCAAAATTACTTTTTTCCTTAACAAAATATATTTCAACTCCTCATATCTTCTTTTGCTGAAAACACACATCCTACTTCCCTTGCATACTGAAAATTTTCCTTTATTATTCCTAGTAGCTTTAATTGCATTTTACAAAATTAACATTTAAAAACCTTAATCTCTAGCAAAAACTGACAAGCAGTAAGTAATTGTAAACTGTTTGTCATACCAGTATTTTCTGATTGAAATATCCCATAACCTTATGAAACACATAATTTTTTTCTTCAATGTGGTATAAGACATGTGTCCAGTAAACCCAAACATCTTTAGTTTCCCTTTCATAAGTAGGTAAATTTAGACCTGTTTAGCAATTAATGTTCCAGCATCTTATTTTTTTTTGTAAATGGCCTACCTATTCAATAAGCTTATATCATTTAACTTAATCTAGCGCACCTCTAGAATTTCAAGTTACCAAAGATCTAGACAGATCATTTTTAAGTAGACATTTCTAAAACATAATTGTTTTTAAAGAGCTCACCCAGGAAATTCCCTGGTGGTCCAGTGATTAGGACTCTGCACTTTCACTGCCAAGGGTGGCCTGGGTTCACTCCCTGGTTGGAGAACTAAGATCCCACAGCCACGAAGTGTGGCAAAAAAAAAAAAAAAAAAAAAATTACCGGCTGATCTCCTTTGCATTCAATTTACTTTTAAGAATTCAGACCTACTAGAGAATGGACTTGAGGATATGGGGAGGGGGAAGGGTAAGATGTGACAAAGAGAGAGAGTGGCATGGACATATATACACTACCAAACGTAAAATAGATAGCTAGTGGGAAGCAACCGCATAGCACAGGGAGATCAGTTCTGTGCTTTGTGACCACCTAGAGGTGTGGGATAGGGAGGGCGGGAGGGAGGGAGATGCAAGAGGGAAGAGATATGGGAACATATGTATATGTATAACTGATTCACTTTGTTATAAAGCAGAAACTAACACACCATTGTAAAGCAATTATACTCCAATAAAGATGTTAAAAAAAAAAAGAATTCATCATACCAAATTACTTTTCTTGCTGACACATTTGCCACAGATATAACAAGATCTTATTTGACTTCTGTTAAGACTAGGTACAGTAAAAGTGTTATACTTAATGTTGATGACTCTAAAAGACATGTCTATATTAATTAGATCAACAAACTTAAACTAACCTTAATACCAGGTATCAACTTAATATTGAATATTTCCCAGTTCATTGAACATAAAAGTCATTTTGGCTGCTTTTTTTTTTTTCCTATTAGAAATATTTAATTTGTAAGTGCTTACTCTTAAGTCAATTAGAGCTTTTTTATAAATTTAATTTTGATAATATTTTCTGGAGATAGAGACATCTCCTATGTATAGTATATATACAGACATATAAACAGACAAAGATAGAGATGTCATAGCTTTACTTAAAAAACTTAATTTATGAATCGTATTACAATATAAACTTACTAGTTTGTAAATAATAGTTGGAGTAAATCAAATTTGCTCTCTCAGATAACTAAGGTTTTTACTATTTGTGGAAAAGACTTTTAAGATTTGTATTTGTCCTTGATAAAATTCTAAGGAGGCTATGAATTAGATTTTCAGCTGAGGGAGGCTTTCCAGAGATTTGAGTTTAAAACTGTCACTTTTTTCCCCTTGGTTTCAGATTCTACCTGATTGAGCTAATTAGGCTCAATAGGTCCTTCTGGCCTATATTTACATTTCTGATTTGTGAAGATTTGCAAGGCAAAGACAGTTGCTTTTAGCTCTTCCAAGAACTGGTCTGTCATCTAAATTATATTAAAAGATTGATTTGCCTAACTATATATGTATTTTTTAAAATTTGCTTTTCTATATCAGTGAGAAGATTTCTAACTAAACTGAAATTTAAGAGTTCTATCTTCTAGACATTAGGGTTTAATTTATCACTCCTTCAAAAGCCTGTATAAAGCATTCAACAAGGACCCTCTTTCTGAGTGCACAAGTTAAACCCAGAGAAAAATCACTAATTTTATTTTTATTAACCCCTGAATATTAGTTCCCTGTGTTTACTTTATTGTATGGCTCAGATAAGCCTATTGGTTTCCTTTAGTATGTTTGATTAATATTTTCTGAGTGACAGATTTATATGCCTTGTCTTATAATACCACACAGGGGAAGTATTCCCTAGTGAAACATGTCTGTCCCACAGTATAATTAAGCAAAAGAGATGTAACCATCTTATATAAAGCCCATTTATATACACCAATTTTTGTAAACTTTTATCTCAATTCTATCAATTTTTATATCTTTAACTTTAGTTTCCATTAGAACTCAATCAACAAATCTTGTTCTTAGGAGTCCTAGAAGCTTTTTTCTTATTTTCCTGTTAGTTGACCTAATTAACATTAATTATTTTAATGTTTTTATTAGCATCTTTAAGACCTATTGAGGTAAACCACAATAAGGCTTCCCAAAGTAGTATATGTATATATATATGTATATGTATATATATATATATATATATATATATATATATACATATACATATATATATATACATATCTTTATATTTTCACCTTTAATTAGATATTTTATAAATACCAATAAAACAGCTGTTTATAATGAGAGCTCTCTAAAAATTTACGAATTTCCCCCAATTTAAAGTTTCTCCAATTTAAAGAATCCACCATCTAGCCACTAATGAGAAATATATATTAATAATTCAAACCAATAAGACCCAAGAGGTTTCTCCATAAGAGAGTGGGAAGTATGCCACCTAAATAAGATCCAGAAAGTTTACTCCCAAAAATAGTATGGCAGAGTTTTCAAAACACATACAAACATACACACACACACACACACACACACACCGCACACACATACAAGAGCCCCACCTTAGTTACTTTCAGGGCAAGATTTCCTTTAATTCCCAATTAAGTAAGTACTTGTAAGTTTTGTACATACATAATCCCGGCTGGGGTATTAGTTGGAGGCTGGCAACCTGTCATTCCTTTTTCTTCTGTTTTGAAAGCTTTATTCTCCATTCAGAGGTTCGTTTGTCAAAATAAAATCACTAATGTAGCCAATTCAAGGGAAAATGACAAGTCAGTCTTCCCCCTAATTACCCAGTCCAACCCTACTCAGTGTTCTTTTAACTGAGTGAAGTCTTCCCAGTCTTTCAACTGAGGATGAAACCACACAGTGTCTAAACTGAACCAAATCTTCCCAGTGCCTTTCACTGAGGATAACCCAGATACCTCTTCTTGAAACTAAGTTTCAAGGATAACCTACTCCTCCAGAGAGGAGTTTAACATCACTGAATAAAACTTAGTATCATAAACCAATAACAGGAAATACTGGAACCAGGAGAGACTCACTCAAATTCATCTGAACTCACAGAGGAGACACAGAGGAGACAGAAGGGCCCAGGAGGCCTCTACTGCTTTCAAGGCTCCAGATCCTCAAGTTCAGGTGAAGGAGAAAAATCTGCTCTGGGTCACTTTGTTAGTTGCAAAAACAAAGAAAACAAAAAAAAAAACCCTAAAAGTTGAGAGCTGTTTTATTTGGCAGACAAAACTAAGGACTTAAGCCCAAGGTGCAGCCTCTCAGATAACTCTAAGGGACTGCTCCAAAGAGGCAAGGGGGGAACCAGGATATATAGGAGTTTTTTCAACGAAGACCAGGCAGTAGGATCATCAAAGGATTACTGTTAATTAAAGAAAACCAGTTATCTCATTAAAGAATTAAGCACTTTTCTATGTGTGGGAAGATGCAAGAGATAGGGAAGAACTCCGTAAAACTTGTAAGGTTGACTCTGTTGGGCTGGCCCTGATGGGACAGCCCCCATCCTCTCCTCAGGAGGATCCATCTGAGCTGGGCCATGCCAAAAGGGAACATGAGCCAGATAAGAGCCAAAGGGAGAAAATCTTTAAGCCTGGGGATAGCACTAAAACCACTCCATCCTCCATCTATTCCCCTTTGCCACTGATAGCCCCCCTACCGCCTTACCCGGGAGATATGACTCCCACAAGGCCTCCCCCTAGAATTTGCCCTTTGGTGGAGACAACAGGTGAATTCAGACCCCAACTCATTCAGAAGGCTTTTACCCTCTAGAGTTGAAGCAGATAAAACAGGAACTAGGTAAACTTTCTGATGATCCTGATCACTACATTGACAACTTCCAACACTTAACTTTGGCTTTTGGCTTAGCCTGAAAGGATGTCATGATAATCTTGGGGCAAACTCTATCAGATACTGAGAAGGAAAAGGTCCTGAAGGAGGCCCACAACTTTGCGGACAGCCTCCATTTATCCAGCTCAAAATATCCTGTGGGGGAACCTCCGTTCCCCATGCGGACCCTCATTGGGATTACAATAACCCTAATGAACAATGGGAAAAGGAAAATTTTATTATCTGTATAAAAGCTGGACTCAGAGCAATCAGAAGGAAACCCATTAATTCCTCAAAGGTTTCTGCCATCAGTCAGGAACCCAATGAAAACCCTACAGCCTTCCTGGAAAGGCTCAAGGAGGCAATAATTAAATATACCAACTTAGACCTGGACTCCCTTGAAGGAGTCCTATCATTTTAAAAGATAGGTTGCTTATCCAGTCCGCACCGGACATCAGGATGAAACTCCAAAATCTTACGCAGGAGCCCAATGTTAATCCAGATGAACTTCTAGCTACAGCCACCACTACCTTTCATAACTGGGACCAGGAGGAGGAGGTCAAGGCTCTGGAGAGGGAAGAGAGGAAAGAAAATAAGCAGGCCTAATTTTTGGCAGCCCTACAGGGGCAACCCCCACCCAGAGAAACTTTGACCCATCCCAACAGAAGCCAAGACCGATGCCGGGTCTGCAGAAGCCTGGTCACTGGGTGAAGGAATGCCCCAACAAGGACAAGCCTCTTAGACGTCCTGTGCAAAATGCCAAAGAAGTGGCCATTGGGGAGCCAACTGCCCGCTGGGCTGAAGGGCAGCCCCTCAGATGGCCCTGGATTGACGGGACCCTCTGCTCCAGATGGTCCCCCCTGTTTAACATAAGTATTACTGGACTGGAGCCAAGGGCAAACCTGGATGTGGCAGGTAGGACCATATCTTTCTTATTAGATGAGGGGGCTGCTTAATCTGTCTTAGTTTCCTTCTCTGGACCCTTCTTCTCCGGCTCCGGTCAGGTCACAGGAGTCTCAGGTAAACTTACTACTAGGCCTTATTCTGTCTCTTTGTGTTGTTACTGGGAAGGATATACCTTTTCTCATTCCTTCCTGGTCATACCTGAATGCCCCATCCTGCTGTTAGGTAGGGACATCATGAACAACCTGGGAATCAGACTGCTACTTGGGAGAACCACCCCAGTAATGCCCCTCCAGTTCTTAGTCTTAGAGACACAGCCCCCTCTGAAGACTGGCACACCAGCCTTAGCTGAGTTGCCAGTAGACCCCCAGGTCTGGGCTGATGGAATGCCAGGGAGAGCTATAACTGCCTCCCCAGTGCTTATCACCTTAAAGAACCCAAACTCCCCAGTCAGAAGCAATATCCAATTTTTCCAGAAGCCCAAAGGGGACTGTAGCCTCTCATATCCAAATTTTTACAACATGGGCTAATTATTCCTTACAGTTCTCCCTGCAACACCCCTATCTTACCTGTTAAGAAGCCAAATGGAGAATACAGACTGGACCAAGACTTAAGAGCTATCAATGAGGCAGTAGTCCCACTCCATCTAGTAGTCCCCAACCCATACAACTTGTTGGGAACCATCCCAAACATAACCTCTTGGTTTACTGTGTTAGACCTAAAGGATGCCTTCTTTTCCATACCTCCAGACCCCCGGTCCTTCTACCTCTTTGTTTTTGAGTGGCATGAGGAAGGGAATAGAGGACAACAACTCACCTAGGCAATCCTACCCCAACGGTTCTGAGACAGTTCCCACATTTTTGGTCAGGCCCTGGCCAAGGATCTCCAAGATCTACACCTGGAGGAAGGGACTATCATCCAGTATGTGGATGACCTTCTTGTTTGCTCCCCAGACCACGAGAGAGCCTTAACTCATGCTACCCAGACGCTCAATTTTTTGTCCAAATGAGGCTACAAAGTCTCTAAGTCCAAGGTCCAATTGGCACAGCAGTAAGTTAAATATTTGTGAGTAATCCTATCCCCAGAGGAATGAAGGATTGCCCCTGATAGAATACAAGGGATTTTAGATCTGCTGGAGCCACCTACCCAAAATCAGCTCCAAGCCTTTTTAAGCCTCACAGGATATTGCAGATTATGGATTCCTAATTACAGACTAAAAGCACAACCTCTTTATGGGGCCCTGAAAGGGAAATCTAACTCTGAACCTCTGCTCTGGGACCCTAACCAAACCCAAGTTTCCAGCAGCTAAAACATTACTATCTCAGGCCCCAGCCTTGGGAATCCCAAGAACTAATAGACCTTTTCAACTATTCATGGCAGAAAAACAAGGGATGGCTTTAGTAGTCTTAACTCAGGAACTTGGCCCTGCCCAGAGACCTGTAGGTTATCTGTCAAAGTGACTGGACCCGGTGGCCACTGGATGGCCCAGCTGTCTTAGGGTAGTTGTTGCCTTGGCCTTATTGGTGGAAGAAGCCTCCAAGCTTACATTGGGGCAACCCTTGACAGTATATACCTCCCATCAGGTTACCTCTCTCTTGGAAGGGAAAGGCCATTTCTGGCTCACGATAGCAGGATCCTCAAACATCAGGCATTACTGTTGGAGAATCCAGACCTGCGTGTCATGGTCTGCTCCTCTTTAAATCCAGCTACCCTGCTCCCTCTACTTGAGGAAGGTCTACCAGTTCACCAATGTGAAGATATAATATCTCATTCCTTGTTGCCCTGACCAGATCTAACCGATATTCCACTACAAAACCCCGAGGAGGTTTGGTTCACTGATCAAAGTAGTTTGTTTCCAAAGGTTGTAGAAGGGCAGGGTACGCAGTGGTCTCCTTGACACAGGTTATTGAGGTCCGGACTCTTCCCCCAGGGACCTCAGCCCAATTGGCAGAAACAATTGCTTTAACCCAAACCTTAACCCTAGCTGAAAATAAGTCCCTTAATGTATATACTGACTCTAAATATGCTTTTTGGGTTCTACATGCTCATGCTGCTATCTGGAAGGAACGTGGCTACCTGATGGCCAGAAACAACCCGATTAGGTATGGACCTCAAATTCTCTCCCTCTTGGAGGCAGTCCTCAAGCCTTCCCAGGTAGCAGTGATTCATTGCAGAAGTCACGAGAGGGGATGATGAAATAACAAAAGGAAATTGGCTAGCTGATCAGGCTGCCCGACAGGCAGCCCTTCAGCCCTTTGTGATAGAGTGTGCCTTAGCTCCTTCCCTTAGTTCTCTCCCTTCCCCATCTTACCTGCCTGAAGAGATCAAATGGGTCATAAATAACGGGTACCACCTTGACCGAGACAGATGGCACTGGACAGAAGGCTTAACTCACCTGCTCCAATTGGTCCAATGGAAAATTATTAAATCTTTGCATGAGGCCTGTCACCTAGGGAGAGATGCCTTATACCAGATTGTTTCTTCTGTTTTCTCTGGGAAGGGACTTTACAATGTAGTTAATAAGGTAACCTCATTATGCCCTACTTGTCTGACTAACAATCCTCAGGGAAGTAAGCCACCGCCGTTGGCCCTTCCGGCTCAGAGACATGGAACATATCCAGGGGAAGACTGGCAAATGGACTTAACAATGGTTCCTTACTACAGAGGATAAATACAATTTGGTGTTTGTGGACCCCTTTACCATCTGGGTGGAAGCTTTCCCCACCAGGACAGAAAAAGCTTTAGAAGTAGCCTAAAGGCTTTTAACTGAAATTATCCCTAGGTTTGGCCTCCCATTGTCTCTTCAGAGTGATAACCGTCCTGCCTTTGTTTCCCATATTTCTCAGCAGATATCCAAGGCTCTGGATATTGAGTACCACTTTCATTTTTCCTGGAGATCCCATTCCTCAGGAAAGGTAGAAAGAGCCAACCAACATTTAAAGAATACCTTAAGAAAAATAACCCAAGAGACCTCCCTCAGTTGGAAAGAAGCCCTCCTTATTGCTCTTTTAAGGATCAGA
The DNA here is from genome assembly GCF_965194805.1 of Balaenoptera borealis. NCBI lineage: Eukaryota > Metazoa > Chordata > Mammalia > Artiodactyla > Balaenopteridae > Balaenoptera > Balaenoptera borealis. The sequence continues at coordinate 133,389,290 of NC_138862.1, forward strand.
ACAGTCCCAAAGGCCTTACTTAACCTTAGCTCTTATGAAATGCTGTATGGTAGGCCTTTCTTACGAGGGGACCTACTGATAGACTCTGATACCTATGCCATTACATCTTATGTCACCTCCCTTGGACAATTCCAACAAGCCCTCCAGGACTACGAGGTAAAAAGTCTTCCGTCCTCAGAGTCTGCTCCTTGCCTCTAGTCTCCAGGAACACAAGTACCCATCAAAACTTGGAAGGATGGCTCCCCTGATTCTCAGCTTCAGCCGCCCTGGAAGGGACCCTATCCAGTCTTGTTCTCTTCTCCTACAGCTGTTAAAGTACCAGGGATCAGCAGTTGGATTCACCATTCCCGGGTAAAACCCTGAACAGCCACTGAGTCCAAGGACATTTCCGTAACTATGTACACCTGTGAGCCTTTGGAGGACCTCCAGCTCCTGTTCAAATGAAAACCGTAAGATAAGTACATTCTAAATCCATGAACCCACCATTCCCACTGCTGGCAGAAGTAATAGGCCTACTGTACCTCCTGACTTTTCTTATTGCGCTCTCTCTCATTCTATTCTGCATACCATCACAAAATGAATTCACATGCTGCCTCTTATTTCCCTAATAAGGCATCTCTTCTTGCAGTTATTGGGCTTTGCTCCTTTCCCTTCATCTTTTCATATTCTCGCCATCCACTGATACCCACTATAAATCAAGTTGCAAAATTAACCAATAAAACTAACTGTTGGATATGCCCCAAGGGAACCCAAAATCTAGAACTCTACTTATTGGCCCTCCCTACCTCCATTGAACAGCTATATAACTTATCGGGTCAATATTATGGGATGGATTACCCTTTATATGGGGGCCAAAGCAAGTAGACCCTGAGTCTTTTGCCTCAGGCCTGTCTGTGTAGGTACAGCCTCCAAGCTTCTAGGAAAGGCACAGCTTTGTTTCCAGAACCTGGAGGGATGGAGACCCATATTGGGGTGGTTAAATGGCTCCTTTTGTAACTGTACCCTCAACTTTAATCAGACTAGTCTGGGGAGGGATCCCTGGTTAGAAGAAGATGAATACGATGTATATGAAGGTAACTTCACTTTGTATTGGGGAAACTCAAGGAAAAATGTAGCTATATTATTCTTGATGTTTACAATATATAAGAAATATATTAATGAGGACCATATCCCAATAAACAGCTTAGCCCTGGGAACTGAATATTGGTGTGACCACTGGACACCTACTTAACCTAACCTTCCTACAAAACCCTCCTTCAAAATATAATATAATCCAGTTAATATTCAAGAATTTGTTATGTCAATCCCCCCATCACAGTCATCATCAGTCAGAACCCAGATTCTCCCCTCTGTGTATAGATGATTACTTCCTCGGGGTTTGGACTTCTGAATATAATCCTAGGTCATGGGATCCCAGGCTTTTTCTGGAGGAAAACTCCCAACAGGTCAAGGCCTGGATCCAGGAACCCACGACAGGGCTATCCTTGAGGGGCACTGGATTTTCATTTCTATGTGGTACCGGGGTATATCTAGATCTTCCCATACTTTGGAGGGGCACCTGTGCAATCATTGCTGCTGTCCCGGAAGCATCCATTATGACTATAAAGGATTTAACTTCCTCAGGAGACATTCCCAACCTTGGGTTATTCTTTGAAGAAGCCTTGAAACCTGTCCAAAACAGACAAAAATGAACCGCTGATTGGGGGTACATGCTCATGATAACCCAATTCTTGATTGACCTGAAGTGATCCACAGTGTTTTTAGAGGAGTTTTTTGGTTTGTGGTTATACCCCTCTTAGGGAGGAGCATTCTCAATCTTACCATAATGGTCCAGCAATCCTGGAAGGCTACAGTAGCAGCCATTGATTAGCAACAGTCAGCCCTAGATTCTCTGGCTGAGGCGGTTTTACAAAATAGCCTTTAATGTTATGACAGCTGAGGCTGGAGGTGTCTGTGCTCTGCTAAATGAATCGTGCTGCTTCTATATTAATACCTCCAGCCAGGTTGAAGAAAACCTTCAGGTTTTAAAGAAAAACATTAAACTAATAGAAGATCTGAAAGAGAGAGCAGAACAGGGCACTAGCTGGCTTTCTACCCTCCTCTCCTCTATGGAGACCCAGATATGGACATGGCTGTTACCTTTGTTGGGACCACTAGTCCTGATAACCTTTGTTTTGTTGTTAGGCCCTTGTATCCTACTTGGTCAACACATTTTAGAACGCATACAAGCTATTCAATTCCAAATGGTTCTGCAAGGTTGTTACCGGCCCATTCAGCCTGGCTCTGAGACTGAGATTTACATTGGACCCCTTGATGGTCATCACTCCAGACCACCTCCTTGCTGAAAGAGAGCAAGAGGAGGGACCCAATCAAAACTCTGCACCTTACCAGCAGGAAGCAGCCAGAGCGGTCATCGCCCATGTCCCAAAGAATTGGGTCCCTCTTGACAGGGGAATGTTAGATAGTTAGTCAGACATTAGCAGCAAGAAGGTGACAGTGGCAAAAAGACAAGGGGGAGTAGGTGAGTCGCACCCCATCCATCTGGGGATCCTCCCCTGACCCCATCCAGAGCAGGCAAAACTATGGTCGTGTGTCTAGGCAAACTTATCCTGATAAAGAGGAGGCACAGTAACACGAAGGAATTTCCCCAGGCTGCACATGCCCAGACCAGACAGGCATATGACCTATAGTAAACCTAAACTCATTATGCCATCATTATAATAAAAACTACATGTGGTTTTGCCCCCTACCCTGGGTGGGCGTTTCTTAGCAAATCAAGGGTGAGAGCATGAGCAATAGTGAATTTGTTATGTAGCTTGGGATTGTCAATCAAATAATGATCCCCTGTCACTCACCCTGCCTCCCCACAAAATGCTCCTTAAAAATGTCCTTAAGCCTGTACAGGAAGGCTGCTTTCACTTTGCAGAAACAGCCCACTCTCCTTCTCTGAGAATGTACCTATGCTTATATAAACTTTGCTTTGCGCTTATGCCTGAAGTGGTAGTTTGCAATTCTTTGCTTACTATCGCCTGACCAAGATTGCTGGTCCGGGTCTTCCATTGACCTCCTTGGTTGAAGCTATTTTGTTACAATGCACACTATTCGGTGACAGCTCATACTCAGGCCTTTTCTCAGAAATAGGCAGAGAGTGGAGTTGGCTTTGGCTGTCGCAAAGCTAACTAGCACCTCAGTAGTCCCAACAGAAGGTTCCCAGAATGAATTACCAGGAGCCAGCATGCCCTCAGGGCTCAGCACCCAGGTAGGTACCTTTCATAGGAGAGATTTATTTCCTGCTTTCAGAGACAGAGAGGAGGTGGAATATGTCTCTCTTGCATGGGTCCTTGCTTCAGTAACATTAATTCCAAATAATCAATATGTCATTAAGGCACATTTAGAAGTGACCTGCCCTGGGCCGTAACAATACATACACACATACAGACAGACAAGAAAGAGAGACAGAGAGAGAGAAAGAGAGGGGCAAACAGAAACAAAGAGAGGCAGAGAGACAGAGACAGAGAGGTACTGAGAGACAGAGAGAATGAACACAGGAAAGAGGGAATGAGTAGAAGTCACACAATTTTCATAATCAGTCTGTATGTCAGAATCCAGTCACAGTTTCCATCCACCCTGGAGAAGTGGGGATTTTACAAGGATGCGTGACCAGGAGTCAAGAATGCTGGGGAGCCTCCCACAACAGAGGTCAAGATGAGACACTTGGACCTGAATATAAACACAACAGGAAGACCTGGAAGGTTGATGATGTCTGAATTTTGTTTAATTTCAACCCTTCCATGGCTGGGAATGGGAAACATGCAGGAAGGGGAGTGACTTTCCCTTAATCCCAGAGCAGACCCAGGCCTGTTTCAGTTGTACTCTGTACTATGCCAGCCCTTTATGTAATGCTTCCTTTGCTAATTCTGTGCAAGAGCTTCATGTGATACCAGCCCACAGATTTTACAGGCACTATATGTGTTTATAGGTCTATACATCAGATGGCTTACCTAGGAGTAGAAGCCAGAAGGACACCCACTGTACAGATGGAGGATTGGGGAGACCCTGAGAGGCACATGGCTTGGCTGGGTCACATCACTGGTGAGGAGGAGGAGCTGAGTCTGGACCCAGCTGTGTCCTCAGAACTGGGGCCCTGGCTGCACCCAGGCATCCCTGGGGCTGTGGGATGGGCTGTGTTGGTGTCACTGTACTTGGCCTTGGCATGGAGTGGGGGTGAGCAGTCAGCAGCCCAGGGGTGTCCTTGGGAAGCTTTGTGTGAGGAGAAAGCCTGGATAAGGGGACATCAGGAAGTGACCTCACTTCCTTGGCAATAGAGCCCAACAGAACTTGGAACATGGGTAACCAAACACCTGCATTCTAGAGAAGACTGCCACCCAGCTCACTTGATTGGAAATGTTTGAATGGACATGTTCTGCTGTGTCCCAATATCCCAAGGCTGTGGTCTCAAGAAAGTCTGCAATGAGAACCTTTACCAACACTACAGACAATGGGTCAGTTTTCACCCCAGACGCTTTTGACCATTTGCCCAGAGGGACCCAAAGGTAACACAGGGAGACCCAGGGTGGGCCAGTCCAGGCCAGGTCACTACTCTGATCTCACCCAGATAGCCCTATGTCCCCTCTCTGTATGTGTGGAGACCTGGGGTTCATGTGGAATTGGTTGGTCTCAATCAAGAGCAGGATGATGAGGGGTCAGAAGCCTGGTGGGCCAGACATGTCCACACTCCAGGTCCAAGCTGGCTGAGTGAGATATGGAGAGCTGGGGCAGTCCCCTTCTGCCCAAGGTTTGTCCCAAGTGCTCTAGGTGTATCTCTTTCCTCCCAGGTGGATATCTGAGCAGACACAGGTCTGTGCCTGATCAGGGAGCAGAAAGACAAGTGGGCAGAAGAAGCACTGATAATGGCTGGTCTGGGCTCTGATACCTCTGGGCCAGGCCAGCCGCTGGTCACTGTCACTGCAGAGCCCCACACTGGAGACTGGGGGTGGGGAACTGGTTGATGGGGCCACCCAATCCATCTCTCCAAGTGAGGGGCTGGTGTTGCCACACTGCCAACGAAGGCAAGTTCAGGCTCCAGGTGAGTGTGGCCATGAAGTGTTCTCCAGAACCAGCGATAAATGGGGAAGTCCTCCTGCCCAGACACCACCCAGGCTAACTCCCCAGGGTCCTGTCCTGGGCTTATGTGCAGCTCAGCACACCCAACCTTCCCCTGAGTCAGCTGGAGGACCTGGAGTCCACCAAGGCAGAGCACAAAGGTGAGAAGGCTGGGTGTGGGTGCATGTGAGTGTGTGGGGAGGAGTGAGTGCTGGGCCACACAGTGAGGAGTCCTCAGAGGCTGGTGTTGGGCCTGGAGCAAAGTCTGGTTTCAGACCACCCATCTGAGAAGACATCCTGTTGTGAGCTCCTGGGCTGGGACTTCTTTGGAAAGCTCTGTGAAGATTTCTATCCTTGGAAACACACATGGAAAGGCAGATATGTGGATAATATTTTCTTCTCTCACAGCTCCAGTATTTCCACAGGAATTAAAGCTCCACTCCCAACACCTATACATTCAGAGGAATTAGGTGCAGGTGCTGAAGCCAGAGAAAAAAGAAAGGGAGACCCAGAGCATGAAGGGTATACTGCCAGAGACCCAGAGCCAGATGAGGATTTGCCGCCCCAGCAGGGAGAACCTGTACCTGCTCCTGCAGGAGACTCAGAGCCATTTCAGAAATCAAACAGCCACACAGGCAGAGCTGACTCTGCAACTACCATCACTGTCAGCTCCCAATCAACCCACTCCCCAACCCAAACTTTCCTTCCCTTCCCCTGTCGTTTTTTCTTTTTGGGTTTTTATTAATTTTATTTTTTCTTTCACTTTACTTACAACATCCTATATTTTATATTTTAAGTTTAAAATAATAAACTTTGAGGTTTTTCTATTTTAAATCGTGCAATTCAGGAACATTAAGTACATTCCCAATACTATGCAACCATCACCACTGTCTAGTTTCATACTATTTCATTCCCCAAAATAAAACCCTGTATCCAAAGCATGCACTCCCTATTCCTCCCTCCCCCAGCCCCTGGCAACCCCTAATCCTCTTTCTTTCTCTGTTTCTTAACTTATTCTGGATGTTTCCTATAAATGAAATCATGCAAAAGGTGACTTTTTGTGTGTGCCCACATATCTTAAGAGGGGGCTGGTGAATTTTTGTTTTTATTTGAATTAAGTTTTTGTTATTTGAAAGGGAAATCCAGATAAATGAGAGGTACAAAATGAAGCCCTTTTAGTAGATATGTTCATAATCTCAGGGTAGACACTGCTGTTCTAAATGGGACATCAGATCCAGAAGTCAGAAGGGAAATGCTTAGCTCTTCCTGTGGCAAAAACATAAAAATAACCCAACCAACCAACCAAACCAAAAACAAACAAAACAAAACAAGAAATACAGCTGGAAAGATAAACCGCAAACTGGAAAAGCATTCCTCATAACCCAAGGCCAGGGAAAGTTTTAACACCCCTGTGGTCCAAAAACCTCTTGAAAATCAATGATCTAAAGAGAAACAGAGCAAACACATGCAATTCCAATGAGAGGCCATGTGTATGGCCAGTCTATGTTAGAGATGCTTGACCACTCAGATGAGGACATATGCAAACATAAACACGATGGAGGCAGCATTGGTCACCATCACACTGGCAAAGTTGTTAGTCTGGTGACCACCAGCCCAGGTGACAACATGAGGAAGCAGAGGCCCCAGAAGATGCCCTAGAGGGAAGAGGGAATGGACACTCCTCTCTGGGAGAACAGTGTGAAGGACCTATCAAAGTCCCAAAGGTGCATCCCTTTCCTAGCAACGTTGATCCTTAGAGTTGATCCCACTAAAACTCTTGCACAATTTTTCAAAGACGTCTTTTCAGGGGCATTCATCACAGCACAGCTGTTGCCCTCATGGAGATGGGATGGGATCCATCAGTTCTGGTCCACATGGATGAACCAATGCTGTGCAGCTGGGAGAGTGGATGCAAGGTCTCTACCTGATGATAGGGGAGACCTCAGGTTCTCTCATGTGGGATGCGTGTGGACCAACAATCTGCATCCAGGATCCTATCTGTAAGACCACGTATATGTGAAAGCAACATAGATGTAAATGAATCTGCTTGTGTGTGTGAGAGAGAGAGAGATCGAGATAGAAAAAGACAGGAGAGAGACAGAGCCTGAGAGATAGGCACCAAACCATTCATGATGGTCACCTCTAGGAGTGGGATTTGCAAATCTCTTCTCTTCTCCTTTAGGTGATATTTCAATTTTTTATAATGTATATGTGTTACTTTAACAATTCTAAAAAGATTAAAATCATATGTTAAGTGTGTTCCATTCATCACTCATCTATGGAGTAATTGAAGTACATTATTTCATTTTTATTTTTAAAACATTTATTACAAGGACAATATGCATTTATAAGAGTGAAATAATGAATTCTAAAAGACTTAAGAATCAAGTAAAGAACAAAACCTTTTGGTGACTCAGTTACAGACCAGCTAGGTGACAGTACATGGCAGGGTTGGGACCAGTTTCTCTAGGAGGTTATGTAAGTTTTGTATCAGCATCCAATAGAGGGAGGAAGAAGTACAAGACCTCTACACTGAAAACTACAATAGCTTGTTGAGATCAATGAAGAAAGACCTAAATTCATGGAAAATAATTCCATATTCATGGATCAGAAGGCTTAATTTTATTAAGAAGGCATACTTCAAGAGTAGATCTAAAGATTCGAAGAATTCCAACTAAAATCCCAGGTGGTGTTTTGCAGAAATTGACAATCTAAAATTCATATGGAAAATGCAAGGGTCTCAGAATAGATCAAGCAATCTTGAAAAAGAAGAACAAAGTTGGAGGTATGAATGGAACCCCACAGTTGGTATACAGACAATTTAAGCTGAAGGTATTTGAGATTCAACAGATGCAGAAAAAAAAAGCCTTGGACCTCCCCTTATCTGAATAAAAGCAGAAACTTCTGAGAAATGACCACAGCCCTAAATTCCCTCTTCAGGGTGGCTTCTCATCTCAGAAGAGAGAGAGATCAAGATTAAACCTACTGTATGTCCCTTCTGCGAGGTGTTTTGTGACCCTGAAGAAAATGCAAATACCACTCATCCATGTACAGACAAACATTATCACAAACTTTCTTATATCCCATTGTTTTACAAAGAATCCAATTTTCTGTCCGGAAGAAACCTACCTGTTCTTACCAGGGAAGCTAATTCTCCCCTCTCCCTCTCCCCTATTAAGTTAGGTTGATAAACCTTTAACTTTCACCATTAAACATGTTAGCTAGTTTTGGGATTGGCTCCTGTGTGCATAGAGACAAACATTTTCTCTTGTTCCTCTACTCTTTATTTCTTTTGGCTGTCTTTGGGAGTGACTCTGGATCATGGGAGCTGCTCTTTTTTCATCTTCTTTAGTGACATCTTTGTGTCCGTGGCTAAGCTATAAAAAGGCTTATTGGTTTTGAATCACATTTGTAATAGTTCTACCTTTGGAGAGCCCCTGGGAGGATAAAATGGGTTCAATACTGACAGGAGAATTTACTGATTGTCCTGGCCAAAAGTCTGACAAGACAATATTTGCAAAGATTTTTTTTAAAAAAGTTCTCACTCTAAAACAAATATCCTATTGAAATCTCTCTGTTTTGAAAACCCCTGGCTAGATGATGGCTCATCCTTGGAGACTCAGCTCAGAGGTCACCTCCTCCATGAAGCCCTTCTTGGTCCCCACCCCTTCCTGGAGCCCACTCTGCCCTCACCTGGGACCCCCAGGGCTGTGATCACACTCTGATTACCTCTTAAGCCTGTGAGCTCTGTGAAGGTTCTGGGCCCCATGCAGAAAGGAGCTCAGAAAAATATGATGAGAATAAAACACCAAACAGATGAAAGGCTCAAACATGGGCCACGTGTCCATCAAGTTCACCTTCTCCTTCCCTCCAGAACTAGGGTTTCATCATCAACAGGAACCAGAGGGACCTGTTCTCACCCTTGTGATCATTTAGACCATTAACAGTCTAGAATTTTTTTTCAATTTTAATTTTTTTAAACTTGGAAGCCATGTCACAATGGTGGCCCTCACTAGTGAGAAACTTAGTCACCACTTCAAGAGTGGGATACACCTATCATGTCTGAGCTGAGACTGGACAAGATGGAAATGCAGGATGTGGAGGAGGAGATGGCTCAGTGGCTGGGCCTTAGGCAGCAGCAAGGGGGAGATGGAGAGAGAGGTGGAGGCAGACCTGCCAGGGCCTGTGTCACGGTAGGAAGAGGGGAGTCCAGGGGCTCCCAGTGTTATCTCTTTTCACATCCTGCTGCTCCTGCCTTAATATAGGAGCCTGTTTCCCACACTGCATCACACCTCCAGCACTTCACATGGCTGGGGCCTCCACCAGGAACCTCTCTCCTCTACTCACCAACTAGCAATGCCCTCACCCTTCAAGACCCTGCTCTTCTGGGGGACTTGTCCCTGACCCTGCCTGTCCAGTGCACCCACTCCCACCATGACTCACTCATGGGCTCTGTACTCCGTTTTCCTGGTTGTAATTGCCTGAGGATGACCTGTCTCCCTGGGGCATGGTCTGCTCTTCGGGACCAGCTTGAGAAACCAGCAGACCTCAGTTATAAGCTCTCTAAGTCTGCGTGACCTTAGGTGAGTCCCTTATCCCCTTAGAGCCTCCGTTTCTCACTGTAAAGGGGTCACCTCACAGCAACACTGAGCTGGTTGAGCTGCCGGAGATGGAGCTGGGCTGGGGGCCTGTTGCTGTTGCCCTCAGTGCTGACTCTGGGACGTGGTCTCAACATGGCCAGGGTTTACGGAAAGCCTGGGTGCAGCAATGCATAAGGGAGTGGGAGAAGGGCGAGGTTACGGGGCAGCTTTGGAATCAGAAGACATGGTATTCTAGGGGACACTTTCCAGAGCCTCTGGCCCTGGGCCTTTACCACCCCCACCCCTTTCTGGCTGCGTTTGGAAGGCATGCAACAAACTCTTCCTTTGAGGCCTGCACTCTCAGCCCATTTAACCCACCTTGTGGGAGGGGTCAGGGCAGGCTTCACACTGCTGTGGCCCTCATGCCCCTTGTGAAGAAGTGAAGCTCCATGGGGCTAGAGTGAGGACTGCAAACACAGATGTCTCCAGAGACCAGGTAAGGAGAAGCAGGGGGAGAGCCTGGGCCTGGGGGAAGCTTAGGGAGTACTGGAGACTGTGGCTAGTTGGGGACATGAGCTCCATCCAGAGGGAGCTCCCACTCAGCCCCAGAAGAGCTTTGCCCTGAGGGAACATCACCCAGGAGGCCAGAACTTATATCAAAACTAACAAACAAACAAAGCTAGAAACCTGGGTTTTTGTCTGAAATCTTCGTTTTTAAATACTAGAATTAATAATTTAAAAAATCTAGATTTGTACCTGGGCCCTAGCTCAAGGTCTTTAGTTTAAGATCAAGGGTGGGTTGAGTGGCCTCCCTGAGGCAGGGTCCAGACTGGATGCTCTGTCACTGGACAGCCCCCAAGCCCAGTCTCTGCCCAGTGCCTCCTTGTGGATGTTCAGGTGACAGCTTCATCCCCAGGAACCAGTCCCGGGTCAGGGTATGAAGAGGACAGGGCTCTTCTGGCACACACAGACACACACACAGGAGAGTGATTCAGCCCTCTATGCACCAGACTAGGCTTGACATGTATGCTGAAGAGCTGGAGTTGGCCTCCCCCAGAGAAGCATCCCTGTGAAGGAGAGTGAGTGTGCTTTCTCTGCAGCTGTAAACCTGTACTGAGCAACTGCTGTGTACTTGGTCCTAGAACTGGAGCTCCGGGGACTGTGGGGAGCCTGGGCATCTGACCACAAGGGACCAAATAAACCAGATGAGAGGGCAGTGATGTCAAGCGCTTCAAGGAGGAGGGACAATACATCTGATGGGGGAGGGGTGTCAGTGACTGGGGTGGCCTTGGAGCACCACCATGATGTGATCTGGTTGGGACAGGGTCCAGGTGTGCTTGGTGGAACAGCATGCACAATGGCTCAGAAAGTGTGGGGAGTAGGAAGGATATGACTCTGTCCCTGTAGCAGGCCTCCTTCCCCCTTCCTCTGTAATGATGGGGCTGGTGATGAGAGGAGTTCTTAGTGAGCCTTCCTGGGGCCCTGTTAATATTTCTCTGTTACAGATGAGGACACCGAGCACAGAGAGGGAGCAGGAAACCTGCTATAACCCAGGCCCCATAGCTAGTGTCCGTTACGACCAGCTCTATGCTACCAGCAGGGGTGCAGTCCTGGAGTGGATGTTGAAAGCAGTCTGACCTCCAGTGTCTTATCAAGTGCTGAGTCACCCTCAGGAAATACCCCTCAACACCTACTTGCTCACCCCCAGGGACAGGGACCTCATTTCTGTTTTTGGAAGCTGGCTAGTCTTCCCCATGGATTGGCCCTGGGGAGCCCAGGAGAGACATTGGGCAGCTACAGGTTTCCCTGTCCCTGGCTGAGTAGCTCCTGTCCCTTGACTGTCTCTTGGCAGGGGGCCTGATGTGGATGACAGTCATGAAGCTAGGTGTGCTGTGGAGATGAGAAAACTACAAACATTGATTCAGGCCTTGCAGTGCAAACAGTCTGGGCCTGGGCCTGAGTATTCAGCAGTAAATACAAAACAGCTCCTTGAGCTGCCTGCCTTCTGGGAAAGCAGTGCTCAGAGAAATGGGCCTGTAGTGACCCCACCCTGCTCCCCACAAATAATCACACTGAGATGAGGCTATATCTGTGGGTCCCAGTGTAGGGTAAAGGGAAGCAAGGTACACCCAACACATGCACTGACCATGAGCCTGGATGCTGGAGCTGGACGGCCTAGGCTCTGTGATCCTGGGCAGTCACCTCACCTCTCTGTGCCTCAGTTTCCCATCTGCAAAAAGGGTTGATAATACTGGTACCTACTCCATAGAGTTCCATGGGGATTAAGTTCCTACTTCTAAGGCACATAGGACAGTGACAGTGGATCGGGCTGCCACTCACCTCAACAACAGTCTGTCCTGATTTTAAAGATGAGAAAACCAAGACTGAGAGGGGTTATGAGACCAGCTCAGGCTCACCCCCTCCTCATGCTGTGCTGATGTCCCCTTTTTCCAGCTCTCCTGTGTTCACCTCATCTTTCTGTTCCCATAACCACCCAGCAAAGTAGGTGCTAAGAATCTCTGAGCAAAGTAATCTATGAAAGAAGACAAACCCTGCTCCCTACCTTGGGCTCTTGGGGCCGTGGGCTAGACTGGGTTATCAGGCTCCCTCAGACCATACAGGAGGCACATTGTATCCACTTAACCCAACATGGAGAAGATGGGGGGGCTCAAGGGCCAGAGGGTGCTGGAATAACCCCTGGAGGAGAATGCTGGGCAGGCAGGGGGAGGCACAGAGGCATCTGGAAGACAGTTTCCAGGCAACCAAGGTGGGGGGAACCAGGATGCCCAGGACTGGCAGAGAACAGAGTCCAGCCTGTCCAGCACTGTCCCTTGCTGGACACTGAGTGGGCATGAGAATCGAGACAAGCCTGGCCCCCACTGGGTCTCCTCCTCATCCAGCAAAGAGGAGAGGAAAAGATAAGAAGACTAGTACAGGTGACCCCACAGTGCTCCCTGTGTGCCGGGAACTGCTTCAAGGATTCTGTAGGTTCCTCAGAACCTCATGAAGTGGCTGCTGATTTCAGCCCCGTGCAAGCAGGAGAACTGAGGCATGGAGAACACAGTGACTCACCCAAGGACAGAGCCAGGAATCAGCCCCGAGTGTATGTGCTGGGGCCCTCACTGAGAGCAGCCTGTGGGCATGATGGACTCGGGAAATGCCCTGTCCTCCCTCCTATGGCAGCATCCTGGCTTGTTAGGCAGCGAAGGCTCCCAGTGCCGATACCCGGGCTTCTCTGAGAAACACTGACATGTGGGATCATGATGGCTCCTGGGAAAGGAGAGGGACTGTGGGCTGGGTGTCTGGTCTGTGTCAGACCCCAGCACTGCCCCTACCAGCTGTGGGACCTGGAAATATTCCCTGACCTCTCTGTGCCTGACTTCCAACCCTGACTCAGAGAACTGCTGTGCTTGGCACACGGTAGGCCCTTAACCAGAGGAAAAAGGCATTCTCCCCAAAGAATCTCTCCTCTTATGTGCCCAAAACAAAGCACATGTGCCACATGTTGCCAGAGTTGATCCTTGACAAGCAAGGCAAGTGCAGTCCAGCAGCTCCTCCTATCCCTGCCTGAGGCCTTTCCCTCCTCAGAGCAAGTATCAACATCCCAGGAAGTCTGAATTGAGCATTTGTGACTTGGGGGAATTCCTTGTTCCACACTACTTGGTTTCCAAGTCATTCCAACAAGGAACAAGAGCACCTACTCAGTGTTTTAGCAGCAAGGTCCTCCCTTTACAAATTGCCCCATCACTGGAAGATGGAAGATGTGAATTCCAGAGCACGTGACTATCTGACTGATGACTTCAGGGGAATCATGCCCACCCAACACCGCACTCCTCATAGCTGGCCTACAAGAAGAAGGGTTAGTGATCCATGGCCATGTACAGTTTTATTAGAATGTGTGAAAGGCAGAAGACACGTGTGAAAAGCAGAAGATCCCAAGTGCCTAAATCCCCATCACCCAGAAAGCAAGGATCGGGGCAACAAACAAGGGGAGAAAGTAGTTTCACATCATATGTCTGATAAGGGGTTAAAACCCAAAAGATGTAAAGAACACCTATAACTCAACAGCAAAAAAACAACCAATCCAATCCAAAAAAGGGCAAAGGAACTGAATAGACATTTTTTCCAGTGAAAACATACAGATGGCCACCGGACACATGAAAAGATGTTCACACAAGTCAATCCTCACAGGTCATAAGGAAGAAATGACACATCTACAGGGTCACCTGTGTGCCCTCTGCAGGGGTGAGCATCACATAGAGAAGAGCCCTCCCCATGCCCCTCCTCCCCGCCCCCAGGTCCAGTGCTGGAGTGAGCAGGAGCTTTGAGCCCCTCAGTTTAGCAAACACCCTGGCTGGGTGTGGGGAGGTTGTCCACTCTGAAGTCATAAATTGGATAGTGGATTGGGACCCCACCCCCTGAACACACCAGCAAGCCTCTCATCCACATCCTTGCCCTCAGACATGGGGGTGCCCTGTGTAAATTACAACACAAAGTGCTGGGGTTGTTTGGGTGCCCTGGGGTGTGCAGGTCCTGATGCCAGGTAGGGGGCAGGTGAGAGACAAGAGGTGTGGGTGTAAATGTTGTGACAGCAGAGCTAAGGACCGGCTGAGTGTGTGCGGTCTAATACCCAGAAACAGGGAGCTGTCACTAGCAAATCCATTCATTAAGGCCACGTTTACTCTCTCTTGTCAGTTACAATTGTCTGTTTGTACAGAGGCCTCTGGAGTCTATTAGCAACATTGCTTTCCATCACTGAATGGCTCTGCTCAGTTCCTAAGTAAAGGGGCTTCTGTACACCTGCGATTTCCCATCTGCTCCTGCATTCACTCTCTTGCTCAATGCCTCTCAGCAGCTCCCCATTGCCCAGGGCCTGCCCTGCTCCACGTGTAAAAGGTGAGGCCCTGCCTGCCTTCCCTACTTGTGCTGTGTCTCTGCAGCAATGAACCAACAGTGATCCCGAGCACCCAGGTCATGCACCTTTGCACGTGTTGCTCCTCCTTCTCTCCTGCACTTTTGTCTTTGAGCTCTCAGCTCCCTTGTCCATTTTTCCTTTATGGCATGATGGTGTTGGTTGCTCACCCAGCAGCATTTGCCCAGCCCACCCTGCCTTCTTCCTGTTAATGCTCAATGTGGAGGAATCAAAGTTGGTCCAAGCCTACCATGGCAACCACTTCCCCTGCTAGTGATTGGTCAGGACTGGCCAGTGAGATACTAGAGGAAGTCTACATGGGCTTCTATGAGAGATTTTCCTTCCTGAAAAGAAAGATATGGGCAAGGAAAATGTGCCCCTTTGCTCCTAAGCTTGAGTGCTAACTATGCAGAGGTGATTGCTGGAGTAGAGGCAGCCACGATACATCCATAAGGGAGTGACACCAACATTTTGGTAATGATAGAGTAAAGAGGTGAGTGCCATCTGAGGCACTGATGACATTGTTGGGCCACCAGACCATCTCTGGACCTCCCATCTCTCATATCATTAAATGTTAGATGTCTTTGTAGTTTAAGCCACTCACAATGGGGTTTTCTGTCACTTCAGCCAAACACATAATTAACTGATACCATCTGCAAGTCTCAGTTAAAAATTCTCTGTCCTTAACCAGTTCCCCATCAGATTTGGGTCTCTGGCCCTGTCCCCACACCCTTTACCTGTGAAAGCATCTCAGGTGCTATTGTACCCTGAGCTACCTGTCTAGCTCATCCATATTCGGTCTGTGAATACCTTTCGGGCAGGCCTCTGTCTTTTCTTCTCTGTGCACCCTGAGCCTGCACACAGTGGGCCTTCAGAACCTCAGGGACCTTGTCACAACTCCACCATGGCCAGAAGCCTCCAGCCATCAAAACCCCCTGAGTCACTTTGGCCTAAGCACTGCTTCTGGATCTTGGGGGTTTTTACAGCCTCTACTGTAGTAGAGTGAGTGAGGTCATGAAGAGTTAGGTTCCGTGTAAAAAGAGCTTCTGAGCTGTCAGATGTCACCTCACACAAGCCTTCCAGTGCTGAGCTGTCGATTCATTGTCAGCTCAATCTCTCTTGTAGCAGCCATGGGAGCCTACAATGTGGAAAAAGAAGTACAGGAGCTGAGTTTCAAGGGAGACGCGGAAAAGACAGTGATGGATGCCTCTTGTTCCAAACTGAGTGAGGTTCCCTGAATGTTCTGAAAAAGGCCTCTGGTGCACAAGTGGGGAATAGGGCCCCCCAAGGCCCAAAGGAAGGAGATGTCCCCAGGTGTGGTGGTGGAGGGAGGCTCTTGGACTCCCCTGTAGCAGCTCCAGATGGCAGCCTGTAAACAGAGAGGACTGCCCATGTGGTCACATGAGCAAGACTCTGTAATTGCCATGCAAAACAAAGAAAGGGATGCAGGGTGTTGGGGAGCCAGGAGGGTGTGAATTGCTTTTGTGAGTCTCAAAATGGCCAAGTAGCAGTTACCAAGTCTCAGGCACCCACGGTAGCCAGCATGGGGCTGGGTGCGTTAGCCCCCATCACATGGACAATCCACACTGTGTGGTTTCCCAGAGTTCAAGCAGCAGGATCTGGGGTTTCTGTCTGGCACCACACTTTCTCGCTATAGCCCAGTTATCTCCTTTCTCTGAGTCTCAGTTTTTTTCTCTAGAATGGGGATGTTGGTTACTACCTTAACAGAACTAATCTGGACAATCTTAAAATTAATAACTGGCCCCAACAGATACTGCTTGAATCTGTAATAGGGGTGGGGCAGGTGCACAGTCTTTACTGCATTGCCATTGCTGCAAGACCTTTAGCGTGGGACAGTTAGCACGAGCCCCTTAGCATGGTGGTTAAAGGTCACACTCTGCCAACGGTGGGCTAGCTAGTGCTCCTCACGGCAGAGAGTGCAGTGAGAGGAAGATCGTGACCTTCTCCCTGGGGCCCTCCAAGCCCTCTGGTCTCGGGGCTGGCAGGTGAGCTGGGGGGCCCAAGGGACAGGCTGAAGGTTGTGTCCTGTAGAGGTCCAGAGCCCTTGCCACAGCTGGGCCCAGGCCTTGACCTTATGGCAGCAGCAGTCTCCACTGAGGTCTCAACAAATGAAGTATATGGACACTGCCATTAAGGTAACAGCTTCAACTACCTTCAGTCTCTCCATTCAAGTTTCTGATTGGTATTTGCTAGCATTTGTTTCGGTGGAACGTTTATAGGAACATGGTGACCTAACTGTGACCTGACCTCAAGAACAAAGGATCTGACACCAAGAAGTTTGCAACAGCTAACCATGCGCCTCCCTCACCTTTCCTATAAAAGGGCTTTGCTGAAAGCTTCCGGGGAGTTTTTGGGGTTTTTAAGGCATAAGACACCCATCTCCTTGCATGGCCCTGCAAAAAACCTTTCTCTGCTCCAAACTCCAATGTTTTGGTAATGTTTGGCCTCATTGTGTGTCATGCACATGGACTTGCATTCGGTAACAAATCCATTCAGATCACCAGATTAAACTGGAGTCTCGCAGTGTTATCTGGAAGTTCTTCCCTGAAGCTAGCCTAAACCCACACTGTTGCAGTTCCAGGGTGCTCCATTTAGCCAGCTGAACAGAAAACCCATAGTGGCTTAAACAAGCTAACAAACAATGCAGGAGAGAATGACTTATGTAACAGAAGTCCAAAGGCAGACAGCTTCCAGCAGAGCTGTACCTGGTGCTCAGTGATGTCAACAGGAATTGTCTCGCCTGACCTCTCTGCTCTGCTTACTGGTGTCATCCCCAGGAGGCTCTTCCTTTACGAGAGCAAGATGGCCACTAACTGCCACAGGCTGATATCATGTCCCCTCAGCTCCCAAGAGAAATAGAGCTTCTCTTCCCCAGGATTCCAGTACAAGGCCCCACCCTGGGGCCTGATTGGTCACTCGTCCAGCCCTGAGCCAATCATAGGGAGGCCAGGGAGAATTAAACATGCTGATGGACTAGATTGAGGTCATGTAACCATCCTCTCCAGGAAACTTGTGAGTTGTTCACCTTGTTTCTGGAGTAGGAGACAGTGTGATGCCAAGAGAGCAGAGGTCCAGCCATTGCGTCCTCTGTGCTCAGTGTCCTGGGATGTACGTGTTCACATCTTCCTACACCCCATTGTCCTCTATTTACAAAAGGATCCACTAAGGGGACTTCCCTGGTGGTCCAGTGGCTAAGACTCTGCACTCTTAATGGAGGGGGCCGGGGTTTGATCCCTGGTCAAGGAACTAGATCCTACATGCAGCAACTAAAAATAAAAAAGATCTCGCATGCAGCAACGAAGATCCAACTATGACTTGGTGCAGCCAAAAAAAAAACAATCATGACACACCTCTTCCCTTTCCAAGCCCTATCTCACTCACCCACACCAAAAAGAGCAGATCTCCTGTTTGAAGACAGGATTAGGGGTTCACTCCCAGCCTCTCGGCTTGCTTTTTTTGTGTCCCATTACAATCATTTCTTCAGTCAACAAACTGTAGGTCCACTGAGCACCTACTACATGCTGCTATGGGTTCTCAGGACTGTTAGTTGTTCTGAGTAGTGGGCATCACCCAGGAGTCTCCCAAAGGGAATGAGTTTTGTCTGAGGAAACATCTGGAGGTGAGCTTCCAGTCCGTTTGCCAACTAACTACTGTGTAGACCTGTGGAATTCCTCCCCCTCTCTTGGCTTCTACTTTCTCACCTGCAAAATTAGACACTGGGGAAAATGAGGTCCTAGAGACCCCCTCAGCTCTGATATGCTGTGGTTGGGTCTTAAAACATATTTCTCCAGCTGTGAGTCAGCCTATGGGCTCCATGGACAGTGACCACAACTCTCCAGGACAGGGTTGGGCTGAGTATACAATCACACAGTTGTATGGGGTTGGCCAAAAAGGGCTTTCAGTTTTGTTTTGTTTTTAAACATCTTTATTGGAGTATAATTGCTTTACAATGGTGTGTTAGTTTCTGCTTTATAACGAAGTGAATCAGTTATACATATACATATGTTCCCATATCTCTTCCCTCTTGCAACTCCCTCCCTCCCACCCTCCCTATCCCACCCCTCTAGGTGGTCACAAAGCACAGAGCTGATCTCCCTGTGCTCTGCGGCTGCTTCCCACTAGCTATCTATTTTACATTTGGTAGTGTATATATGTCCATGACACTCTCTCACCCTGTCTCGTCTCACCCTTCCCCCGCCCCATATCCTCAAGTCCATTCTCTAGTAGGTCTGTGTCATTATTCCCATCTTGCCACTAGGTTCTTCATGACCTTTTTTTCCCCCCTTAGATTCCATATATATGTGTTAGCATACAGTATTTGTTTTTCTCTTTCTGACTTACTTCACTCTGTATGACAGACTCTAAGTCCATCCACCTCACTACAAATACCTCCATTTCATTTCTTTTTATGGCTGAGTAATATTCCATTGTATATATGTGCCACATCTTCTTTATCCATTCATCCGATGATGGACACTTAGGTTGCTTCCATGTCCTGGCTATTGTCAATAGAGCTGCAATGAACATTGTGGTACATGACTCTTTTTGAATTATGGTTTTCTCAGGGTATATGCCCAGTAGTGGGATTGCTGGGTCGTATGGTAGTTCTATTTTTAGTTTTTTAAGGAACCTCCATACTGTTCTCCATAGTGGCTGTATCAATTTACATTCCCACCAACAGTGCAAGAGTGTTCCCTTTTCTCCACACCCTCTCCAGCATTTATTGTTTCTAGATTTTTTGATGATGGCCATTCTGACTGGTGTGAGATGATATCTCATTGTAGTTTTGATTTGCATTCCTCTAATGATTAATGATGTTGAGCATTCTTTCATGTGTCTGTTGGCAATCTGTAT
Source organism: Balaenoptera borealis (assembly GCF_965194805.1). Taxonomy (NCBI): domain Eukaryota; kingdom Metazoa; phylum Chordata; class Mammalia; order Artiodactyla; family Balaenopteridae; genus Balaenoptera; species Balaenoptera borealis. The sequence continues at coordinate 133,408,760 of NC_138862.1, forward strand.
ATCTTCTTTGGAGAAATGTCTATTTAGGTCTTCTGCCCATTTTTGGATTGGGTTGTTTGTTTTTTTGTTATTGAGCTGCATGAGCTGCTTGTAAATCTTGGAGATTAATCCTTTGTCAGTTGCTTCATTTGCAAAGACCCCGAATAGCCAAAGCAATCTTGAGAACGAAAAATGGAGCTGGAGGAATCAGGCTCCCTGACTTCAGACTATATTACAAAGCTACAGTAATCAAGACAGTTTGGTACTGGCACAAAAACAGAAATATAGATCAATGGAACAGGATAGAAAGCCCAGAGATAAACCCACGCACCTATGGTCACCTTATCTTTGATAAAGGAGGCAAGCATATACAGTGGAGAAAAGACAGCCTCGGGCTTCCCTGATGGCGCAGGGGTTAAGAATCCGCCTGCCAATGCAGGGGACACGGGTTCGAGCCCTGGTCTGGGAAGATCCCACATGCCACGGAGCAACTAAGCCCGTGTGCCACAACTACTGAGCCTGAGCTCTAGAGCTCGTGAGCCACAACTACTGAGCCCACATGCCACAACTACTGAAGCCCGCGCATCTAGAGCCTGTGCTCCGCAACAAGAGAAGCCACTGCAACGAGAAGCCCGTGTACCACAACCAAGAGTAGCCCCCGCGCATCAACGAAGACCCAACACAGCCAATAAATAAATAAATAAATAAATAAATAAATAAATAAATAAATTTATTTAAAAAAAAAAGAAAAGACAGCCTCTTCAATAAGTGGTGCTGGGAAAATTGGACAGGTACATGTAAAAGTATGAAATTAGAACATTCCCTGACACCATACACAAAAATAAACTCAAAATGGATTAAAGACCTAAGTGTAAGGCCAGACACTATCAAACTCTTAGAGGAAAACATAGGCAGAACACTCTATGACATAAATCACAGCAAGATCCTTTTGGACCCAGCTCCTAGAGAAATGGAAATAAAAACAAAAATAAACAAATGGGACCTAATGAAACGTAAAAGCTTTTGCACAGCAAAGGAAACCATAAACAAGACCAAAAGACAACCCTCAGAATGGGAGAAAATATTTGCAAAAAAAGGCCTTCAGTTTTTAAGTAAAAATAAAAGACACATTTTTCATTTTCACCAAGAACTTTATGGAATAACCTATTCACCCTTTAGTTCCACTACCTTCTGCCATTTTTCAGGCAACTTCATAATCCCATCTTCCCAAAATTTTTTATCTTTTTGAGCAAAGAACTGTTCCAGATGCCTTCCAGGGAATTGAAGTTTTTTTCCATTAAGAGAATTTTGTAAAGACTGAAATAAATGGAAATCTGAAGGTGCAATGTCTGATGAATATGGCGGGTGAATCAGAACTTACCAGCCAAGCTGTAACAGTTTTTGCCTGGTCATCAAATAAACATGTGGTCTTGCTTTATCCTGATGGAAGATTATGTGTTTTCTTTTGACTAATTCTGGACACTTTTCATTGAGTGCTGCTTTCATTTGGTCTAATTGGGAGCACTACTTGTTGGAATTAATCATTTGGCTTTCTAGAAGGAGCTCATAATAGAGGAATCCTCTCCAGTCACACTGTATATACATCACCTTCTTTGGATGAAGACCGGCCTTTGGTGTGGTTGGTGGTGGTTTATTTCACTTGCCCCATGATCTCTTCCATTCCATATTATTGTACAGTAACCACTTTTCATTGCCCATCACAATTTGTTTTAAAAATGGAAAGTTTTCGGGGCTTCCCGGGTGACGCCGTGGTTGAGAATCTGCCTGCCAATGCAGGGGACACGGGTTGGAGCCCTGGTCTGGGAGGATCCCACACGCCGCGGAGCAACTGGGCCCGTGAGCCACAACTACTGAGCCTGCGCGTCTGGAGCCTGTGCTCCGCAACAAGAGAGGCCGTGATAGTGAGAGGCCTGCGCACCGCGATGAAGAGTGGCCCCCGCTTGCCGCAGCTGGAGAAAGCCCTCGCACAGAAACAAGGACCCAACACAGCCAAAAATAAATATAAAAATAAGTTTAAAAAAAAAAAAGGAAAGTTTTCATTACATTTAAGTAGAGAATCTCATGTGGAAATACAGTCAAGAAGGTTTTTTTTGCTTAACTTATGTAGAACCCAAACATTAAAGCGATTAACATAACCAAGCTGGTGCAAATAATTTTCAACACTTGATTTGGATATTTTGAGTATGTTGGCTATCTCCCACGTGGTATAAAATTGATTGTTCTCAATTAATGTCTCAATTCGCTCACTATCAACTTCAACTGGTCTACCCAAACTTGGAGCATCTTCCCGCAATAAATCCCCAGCACGAAACTTTGCAAACCACTTTTGACACATTAGATCAGTCACAGCACCTTCTCCATATATTGTGCAAAAATCTTTTTTTTTTTTTTTTGCATTTTGATTGTGTTTTTACCTTTCTTGAAATAATAAACCATAATATGCCAAAAATGTTGTTTTTTTTCTTCCATCTTCAATATTAAAATGGCTACAAAATGGCTACAAAAATTCACCAATTTTGATGTCTTTTTTTAAAATGCATGCTGATATGACAGCTGTCACATGCAATATAGCAAAATTGTTTTGAATGAAGTTAAAGACAACTAAGTGCTACTAGAGCCATCTTACGGAAAAAACCGATGAACATTTTGGCCAACACAATACTTCTAATTCCCTCCCCTTCATGGCTGCTGAAGGCACCTAGGGCAGAGGAGGATCAGGGTTTTCTGTGCCTGTGAGAACGCCCAGACCTAGGGCCCTATGAGGTTGCTTAATGCTGCTGCTGCTGCTGCTACAGAAAATCTGTTTTGGGGCATTTGTGATTCCCAAGCTCTCCTACCACTGAAAGTCAAGTTTGGGGCTCTGAAAGGCAAGTAGAGGGAGACCACATAAAGCAGAGGGGAGGATGATGTGGAGGTTCCCCAGAGCCCGTCCATCACCCACTTCCCTCCCCCACCCTCCTCTCCTTTCTCTGTCACAGATGAAATTGGTCCATAGCTCCCTGGCACCTGGTGTGTTGGTGGGGAAAGGAATGATCCCTCTGTGGCAGGCCCAGTGGGGAGATCATTTTCTTCTGGATGAGCTATTTTTTCTTCATTCTGAACATTTGGACATGAATTAATTTCCCCGGTCATTCTGTCACTTATTGTCAGTTCACTCAGCCACTCATTACCTTATTTAACCAGTTGTTCCCCCCTTTATTTAGCTCATGACTTTTTTTTTTTTTTTTTTTTGCAAGAAGGGAGATTTATTAGCAGAACACAGGCAACCTAAGAACAGAGTACGGATTAGCTGGTCTTCCCAAAAGACTGGAACAGCAAAAGTCTGCTATGTCTCTTCCACCCTCCTGGGACCACACATAGTCGCTCACCTCTGCTTCTCTTTGCACAGCACTAGGTCCTCCCATCTTTTAAGTCTACTGGTTTCTCTCCAGTTCCTCTGTCAGGGCCCTAGTCTAAAGTACTATCCTTTTATCCCGGGAAAACTGAAATGGCCTCCTAATGTTTCTTCCCACAGCCAATCTGTTGTTCTCCTCATACAACCAGAGTGGTTTATTAAAAATGGAAAGTGTATTCAGTGGTTTCCCACTGCTCCTAAGATAAACATCAAAGTCTTAAGCCTGGTGTGGAACAGGATTACGATTTGCGCACATTCAGTGCCCTTTGCTGTGGCTCCCCTCTCATTGGAGGATTATACAGCTCTGCCTTTTCTTTCTCTCAGTCATGGCAAAGGAGCTGATGAACAGTGTAAGAAATGTGAACACACACTTAAGAACCAGTGCATAGGGACTTCCCTGGTGGTGCAGTGGTTAAGAATCTACCTGCCAATGCAGGGGACACGGGTTCGAGCCCTGGTCCAGGAAGATCCTACATGCCGCAGAGCAACTAAGCCCGTGCACCACAACTACTGAGCCTGCGCTCTAGAGCCCACAAGCTACAACTACTGAAGCCTGCACACCTAGAGCCTGTGTTCCGCAACAAGAGAAGCCACCGCAATGAGCAGCCCTCACACCACAATGAAGAGTAGCCCCCGCTCGCCACAACTAGAGAAAGCCTGTGCACAGCAACAAAGACCCAATGCAGCCAATAAATAAATAAATAAAATCTATTTAAAAAAAAAAACCAGTTCATAATTTACGTCTTCATTTCCTTCTTCCCTGGCATTGGCAATATCCACATAGAGACTGTCCCATCAGCCTGGGTCCAGAGGGAAGATGACATAGAACAGAGCTATGTGAGCCTGCAGCATGAGAGGTAAATAAACCTTATGGAAAGCCACTGAGATTTTGGGAATCATTTGTTACTCAGCATAACCCAGCCTATCCTAACTGATGCACATAATCCATGAGCTCTTGCTTTTGCCCTGTCTCTTTGTTAAAGCCCCACTGGCCTTTCATGGTTACACAGTTTGCTCCCTCCCACCTTAGAACATTTCTCTGTTATTTTCTTTCCTAGGAAAGTTATTTACACCTCCCTTTTTTCCCCCTTAGTTAATAGTTACTTACCAGTGGGAGCTCAGCTTAAATGTGAGGTACTCAGGAAAGAATTGCCTGATCTATGTTCAAAATACCTTGAATTCGCCTTCCTTGTCATTATCTCTCTTTCACTAAATTATAAGTTTGATGAAGACAGAGCCCAGGTATTTAGCTCATATGTTTGGAGGCCTTGCTCCATCTCTACTACCTGCCAGGGCCCATGCTGAGGGTCTAGATGTAATGAAAGTGAATCAGCCATGAGCCCTGCTCCCACAAACTCACCTCATGGCAGGGGAGATGAACACACAAGCAGCAGCTTCTGAACTCACTGTGATCATTTAAGCAGGAAATGAGTATAAAAGAGGCTGGAGGGAAGGCAAGGGAGACTGACTGGCAGAGGGGATATCGGAGCCTGTTTTGGAGGAGGACTTGGAGTTGGACCCTGAGGGGTCCCTGAACTGGGGTGACAGACATCCATAGAAACCAGACCCAGTACTACTGTTCATTTAACAATGATTTATTGAGCATCTACTCTGTGCCAGTTTCCAAGGGTAGAACAGTGATGGTGACATGCACAGCCCCTGCCCTCAACACCACAGGGGAAAGAAGTGAGCAGCACATGGAATACTGAGGACTCTCAGGTGGGGGAGGCAGACCTTCCTGGGGATCACACTCCCCTACCTTTTCCTGCTCTGAAACTACAGTTGCTGGCACATCTGGTCCCTTGCCAACCAGACCTTTCTCCCAGCTTGTTCTCACTTAGGACTATTTCATCCAGAGCAAGGAGTGGGGATTTTCAGGAAAGAGCTATGAAATACATCTCCTAGGGGAAATTCTTTATGGTTACATGATTTAGTATATGTATATCCTGCTGTTCTACAGGGGTCCTGAAAATGGAACCCTTCACATGCCTTCAATATTCTTCTATGTCCTCTTTTCCTGCCCATCTCTGTTATTCATCAAATTTACAGTCAATAGGTGTGTATTAAGCACCGTGGAACACCATGATGGTTTCTGATTCTATTAAATTCCCCACACCCCCAATGACTTAGGAAGCAGAGAGGGAAAGGACCAATTGTGGTCCAGCATCTGCTGGATGCTAGGCAGTGAGATTACATGCATATCATTATTTTCTGTAAAGGATGAAGAAACTGACACCCAAAGAAATTAAGTCACTTGCTTAATGTTGTATATCTCCAAAGTAGAAGAAAGTAAATCTGAACCAAGTTCTAGGCATAGGACGTTTGTCCTATGCCTTCCCCACAAGACAATCTCTCTGTTTTAGCTCGTTTCATGGATTTTCATTAAATTTTAAAATAATTTGGAACAATTAATGCTAGATTATATTTTCTCTATAGATTAACATCATCTGTGATTTTAAAGTTGGGGATGCCTACATGAGTTTGTAAATGTTTAGAGAAAATAAAATGTAAGGAAATAGAGTGTTTAGCTTAAAAAGAATTGTTAAAAGTTTATCTCAGAATTACTGGAACGCATAAGAGACTGGTTTTCAGCTTCAGGCCCAGTTTTGTACTGATTACCCATCTAATCTTAAGAAATCCTCTATTTTCTTATCTACAAAATGGGCATAACATTTGGTTGCTTAAAGTATATGGCAGTATGTACATACTCAAAAGGGGTTAGAATGAATTTACTAGAGACAAAAAGGAGTTACAGATTTATGACTTGCCAGAAGTCACACAACAAGGTGGAACTGGAAACAAGATTAGAAACTAGGAAAACCAAAATATCAACTAATTGCAAGCCTACCTTTCTCCAAGAGGCACTATACTCTGTTCCCTCCATGAACCCCCCAGATGATAAACTCCTCTTTATCTTTAAACCTCTTCCATCTTCTTGCAGAATGAAACCATGGCTTTCTCCAGCCAGACCACATCTGAGAAATCCTCTGTCCTGCAGAAGTGGATGGGAGCCCAACTCAGCCCTCCATGTCCTGCTTCCCTGCTCATCCCAGACTCCAGGGACACCAATTTCGATGCATGGTACATCCCTGGAATTCTCCCCCAACATTGTCTCTTTCCCTGGCTCCTGCTGCGAGATGGATGTCTTCTCTAAGATCTCTCTCTCTTTCCTTTCTGCACCCAAATGTAGCTCTAACTTCCAGTTGCAGCTCTCTTTCCTTTTCTTTCTTCTATCCCTTTTACTATCTAAAGTTTTCTACTTGGATAACCCTGACATTTCAAACTCAGTTGCCTATTTGGTACATTCACCTGGCCCTTGACCACCTCTGTTAATGGTTCCACCCACCTTCCAGTCATTGAGACTTGAAACACCACCTTCATCTGTGGCTTACCTTCCACACTATTGCCCTCCACCCACATTCCAATCCATCACCAAGTTCTGTACACTCAGTTTTTCTCGTAACCCTGCTACCCCTTGTCCTCTCCTGTTGTGCCTCTAATTTTAGTTTGGAACAAAAGTGATGTTTTCTTTCTCTGATGTACAAAAGCACTGGCTTGTACGACATGCTGTTCTACTTTGCATGGTGTTTATGTGCTTACTTGTCTTATTGTCAGTAGTAGATTGTAAATTCCTCAAGATCCAGAATTATGTATTTAATTTTAAAAGGTTTAAACAGGTGTCTACCATCTACTGGGTGATAGGGAAATGGTGATGAGAAAGATGAGTCCCAACCCCCTCCTCGGGAGAGCTCACACACTTGAAACAACAGATGTTGAATGGAGACAAAATACTTACTGCCGAATACATAATGAGTTTTCTGTGGTTTGATGGCTGAGTTGCACTCTTCATGGGTTTGAGGGTTTCTTTGACCAGGACACCTTAAAGAAAATAGATCAGCAATGAAGCTGAATGAAATATGGGCTTATATTTTAGTTCATAAGCTTTTTGTTCACTTATACATATTGATTCTCTGTGACAGGATTCTCAAGACTTAAGAAAGGAGAGCAAGAGTTAATTTTGGTGGAGCATCTGCTGTGTGCCAGTAGTGTGGTTTACATATATTATTTACTGAATCCTGACTTCTATCCCCCATTCAGAGGTGAGGAGGCTGAGGCTCAGAGCTGTTAAATGACTTACCTGGGGACGGATAGCTGGGTTGACACGTTAGGACTTGACTCTACCAGCATTGTTAAAACTCAAGTTAAGAGGTTGATGAACTTGGAAGGAATTTCAGAAGGCTTTTTTCAGATAGTTTTAGCCAGTGCTCTTCTCCAGGGTAGGCCTGAAATGACAGGGTGGCATGTAAGTCTCTGTGTTCATCCCTCTGGCAGTCACTTCTGTGAGATGCCGTGGGAGAAAGCAGCTCTCTGGATGTCTGCACAGGGCATGGACTGCCTTCTGTGGACCATTGCTCCAGGTTACTCTGGGTGTCACCTTGGGAGGCAGCCAGCATCTTCAGCTTTTATCTGAGGGCTCCATCTGTCATCAGTAGAGGAAAGATTTTGCCCTTTGCATCTGTTGCTCCTGAGGTGGTAAAAGGCAGACAGACACACAGCACAGAGTCTCCATCCTGTCAGCAGACACTGAGACTGAGGGTACCACGTGGTGCAGGTGCTGTTCTGAGGACGTGCTGCCTCAGGGGCTTCCTCACCATCCCCTGAGAACTCCTTGTGCCTCTGCTGGTCACCTCTCTACAATGCACATGGTCTCCTGGCTTAGAGACAGCCTGTTTTCTTTTGTAATGAGCAGGAGATGTTAGACTGACTATAATCCCAGACTCTGTGGTCCACTCAGCAGAACATCCTGAGCAGCTACAGTGGGTGAATCAGACAAGGCTCCTGTCCTCAAAAAGCTCATAAAACAGTAAGAAAAGACTGTCTATTGGTCTGTGTACCAATAAGCACAATAAAAGAGGGAGGTGATCTGCTCTTTCCGTGGATGCTGGGGCTTCCTTGACTAGGAATAGAGGGAGCTAGAGGCTGCACTTCCCACAGGTCTGCACCTTTCTGCTTCAGGGAAGGTTGCCCTCTGGGAGCCCGTCAGAGCTTAGGCTTGATCTTCAGGCCATGATGGAACTAAATTCTGTGGCCGAGTTTCTGGGAGTCATGGCAGCCACCTTCAATCAGCAAAGTGTCCCTTGTCAGCAGGTGCCTTTGCAGCAGCCTTCAGTGTTGATGATGGAATAGATCAGCTCTTCGTTCTGGGGTGGTTGTCCAGCTTGTCCCTGGAGAAAATAGGGGCAACTATCATAATCATCCACAGGCTCTGGCATGCCAATAGTCATGTTTTTATAGGAGGGGAAACTGAGGCTCAGAGAGGTTCAGCAACTTGTCCAAGATCACACAACTTGTAAGCAGAGGGGCTGAGTTTCTCTGAACCCACCACATCCAGCTATAAAAGCTTAGCTCTTTTTTAAAAATTTATTTTTTTGAAGTATAGTTGAATTACAATTTTGTGTTAATTTCTGCTGTACAGCAAAGTGATTCAGTTGTACATATACATATATATATTCCTTTTCATATTCTTTTCCATTATGGTTTGTCATAGGATATTGAATATAGTTCCCTGTGCTATACAGTAGGACCTTGTCGTTTATCTATTCTATATATAATAGTTTGCATCTGCTAATCCCAAACTCCCAATCCATCAGTCCCCCACCCTCCTCCCCCTTGGCCACCACAAGTCTGCAAAACCTTTGCTCTTAATTACTAGGCCACACTGTAGCATAAGCTAGCATCCAAGTTCCCTGGTACATTATTTATTAAACCTGCATACACTGGACAAAATATCATTATTTGAAGACACAAACATCACTTCCCTCACTCTTGGGCTATAGCAAGAGTTCGCAAACTTGTTCTGTAAAGGGCCAGATGGTACATGCTTTAGGCTTCGTGGGCCACGTGTTCTGTCAAAACCATTTTCAAGTGGAAGCACAAAAGCAGCCAAAGATACTACCTAAATGCATGACTGTGGCTGAGCTTCAAAAGCATTTTATTTACAAAAAATACGCAGCAGGCTGGATTTGGCCTGCCGGCTGTAGCTTGCCAACCTCTGGTCTACAGCAAGAAGCAGTTTCTTTTAATACAAACAGGACCAGTCATATATTCCTAAATTAGCCTTTGGAATTAGCCTAGAGATTTTCTTGTGGGGGTGTTGCAGGGGGAAGGCAGTGGGAGGAGGATATTACTGACCTGTGTCACCCTTGAAACTGATCTCGGAGAGACAGCAGTGAGCGGTGGCTTGAAGCAGGATCTTAGTTGCCTGCCCAGGAATTGGACCTGGGTAGCCTGGATGAAAACCAGGAATCCTAGCCACTAGTCCACCAGGGGCTAAAGGCTAGAAGTGAAATTCCCCTGGCCCTTGCCCCCATTGAAAAAAGGACTTCGCAAGGAGGCAAAAACTGTAAAAACAGGTACAAAGTTTATTATTAGAGACACAGCACAACAAATGGGAGAGTACACAAAGAAACAGTTTGTTTATTTAAGACAAAAGCAAGACAGAGATACACACCTGGAGAGAAAGTGTGTGGATGTCCCCCCTAATGAGGAGTGCAGTAAAGAGACAGTTAAATCATTTATATTGGGCAGTTCTTCCGGGTCTTTGTTTACCGTTGGCCAATTATCTGGTTTCTTTTCCCGCACGTGACCTGCCTAGGACCCTCCCCAACATGCGTGCGCAACTTTTTTCCAAGATGGATTCCAACACAGAGGCCTATGGGCGGCCATTGGCATCACCTATTCTGGGGTGGTGCCCCCTCCTTTTGACACCCGAGGAGGCTTTCTGCACATGTGCAGTGCCTCCCTTGCCCCAAGGATGGGAAATATGTGACCTCTTGATCCTTTACTCCAACAAGGTTTAACCCCTCTCTGTTCCTGCCTTGACTGTTATCTTAAAGTGTCCTCAGGAGACAAAGCCTGGCTATTTACCCTGTTCCTGTTGTTATTTCTATCTTGAAGTGCAGACAGGAGGCTGGTCATAAATATCTAGCCTGGAGCCCACTTGCCTCCTGCCTCAGGAAATATAAACAGGAAGCTAGTTGTAAATGCCTAGCCTGGAGCCCATCTATCTCCTGCCTCAAAACCAGTGGATGGAACAGAAGTTTTGGCAAAGGTCAAAAAATGTCGTTCAAAGTCCTGAGGTTCCCATGTGACTTTATCACCCAGACAATACAGGTTTTCTCTGCAGGACTGTGTTCAGCCACTTCATCATTCAACAAGCATGTAGTTGACAAATCTCTCTTGCCTCGCCACATCTGAACAACAGGCTGAGCTTGTGTCTTGGCAGGAATTACCAAGGAGACATCTTCCTGGCTTATCAATAGCACTGGGTTTCCCATAGAAAATAGGACAGGTGTGTTCACATGACTGCCAGCCCTTAGAGTTCAAGACCCAGAGAACACCTCAGGGAAGGACTCTGATATACAGAATCTAGTTTAATGTACTTGCCAGATGGGGAAACTGAGACCCAGAGAGGGGAAGTGACTCCCCTGAAATGCAATCTCTAGTAGCCAAAGGAAAAAAGAAGAGGAAATATGAGCAAATTTCTTGGAAAACTCCCATCTTTTATTCAGATACAGACCCCTGCATCTATTATTAGACTCTTGTGGACTCCTGCTTGGCTTTCCCTGACCTTTTCTTCACCATCTCCTGCACCTAGGAAGTGCTTCTGAAAATTTAATGTACATGTGAGGTATTTAGAGATTTCATTAAAATGCAGATTCAGATTCAGCTGGTCTGGGGTGGGGCCTGGAATTCTGCATTTTTTGCCAGAGGCTTGGTAATACTGACATTGCTGATCCATGGACTGCATCGTGAGTAGTGAAGGGATGAATTCCTGAGCCCATCAGGACTAAGTTAGGGGAAATAAAGAGTATTGTCTCCACAATCTGATGCATTTGCCCACCATACTGCTGGTCCCCACTGGTTCAGGAATGAGACCTGGTGCTTGTGTGACCAAGGAGGCCCAACATCCACCCTCTGCATCCTTGGTTGTTTGGTACATAGGATTGAGCTACATCCTGGGCTCTGTTCCTACACACAGTCTGTGTTCTGCCTGCTAATTTTTCCTAAGACACCAGGTTCCTTCTGAGATTCATCTCTGGATACTCTCCCATCCCCAAGGGCTGGGTATTGATGCTCATGCCTTCAGCATGGAGTAAGAACTTGCACATGCCCATCAGGTCCACCTCTGTGCCGTTCAACCAGGCTCTGTAACAGCAGGTCTACAGCTCCATCATATCGTTCATGATGCTGCCCTATTTTTTTTGCCCCAGCCTGTTTTGTTTACCTTATATGAAGTTGCTCCCAACCACCTTGACTTCATACCTCATTAGCTGTTCTTCTGAGTACAGCTTCCTTAACTCTTTATATGAGCTTTTGTAGCTAAAACTGACTCCTCTCCTGGTCGGTCACTTGAAGTGTTTCTATAGCTCTGCAGCCTGGAATAAACATCCTCCCAGTCTGATCCAACCCCTAGGGTGCTTTTTCTCTTTGTATTCTCTTGGGGGTCTGCTGAACTTGTTCTGATCCTGTGTTGAATAGGGTCTGGCAATGGCTGGAGTCCTGATGTGATTGTACTGTTTTCCTCAAACTATCTAGAGTATATGACTTGGGACATCTCCTGTGGCTTAAAATTTCTCCACTGTTATGACAGCTTGGCATAGTGGACCTCCTCTTGCTCTCTAACTTTATTTTTAATGTCTATGTCAATAGCAATTGAAACTGTCATATCCTCTGGGGTCTTAGCCTGCCACTCAGCTGCCCTCAGAGCCTCAGAATTTATTCCCACCCTGTCTGATCTTGGCTTCTTTCTTCCACCCACCTATCCTGATCACAAGGGCTGGGCTCCTTCATTATGATCAGATGTCCTGTTCTACAAAGAGCCAAATCCAGCTGAGAAGAGGCATCATTGAAAGCAAACATTTTTCAACACCGATGGAAATTTAAGCTGTGTCAAAAACTTGTCAATTGCAATACATAGTACAGGGCATAATTAGCCTGCAAAATACATTGTATTAACTTTAACAGTGGCTACAACCAAGGGTTTCAGGAAAACCTGCCACTTTTGCCATACCTCCCACTTGAAAAATTCATCCTATAGGCCACCAGACACAATCGATTTTCATGGGGCTCAGATACAAAATCCTTGATTCTTTTATCTGGAAAGGATGATAAGTATCATTTAGCTTTAGCCCAAAGCTTCTGTTTTCCATATGGGAAAACAAAGGTCCAGGTAGGTAATATTAATGATTATAATAACACATAGTGTTTGACAGTATATTATGTACCAGGTACTATTTGTGGTAAGCCTTTTGAATACAGATATTCATTTTAATCCTTACTACCTAAGAAGTGAGTATCCTCATTTTGCAGAATGGAAACTGGGGCAGGAGTGATTACATGTCTAATTCAAGGTCACATAGCTGATTAATGATGGGACCAGGACTCAGACCCCAGATCACTCAACCAGTCCAATATGCTCCTCTCATTTTTTAGATACTTTCCTCTCTGCAGTCTAGATTTCTCTTTCTGCTTGTGATTTTTATAGAGGGACAGGGGGAACAATTCTGATATTTCTTTCAACTTAGTATCCTTTGTGGCCCAGGAGGGTAAAGTGAAATTGTACATACCCTGTATGAAAGAAAAACATGAAGAAAATGTATATTTTTATTTCTGACTATCTTCTTTGTTGATTTTTTATCCTATTTTTCCCACAAGAAGGGAGAAAGGCTGAGTCCAGCCTTTCTTTTCCTGCCATTTCTTTCTAGGGCAACTTTACTTTGTGGTAAGTAGTGGTATTGAATTTCAGAAGAAAAACTCACAGAAGTGAACTTGTCCCTTCCCACAAAGTCCATAGCTTTTGGCTTAACTGTGGATCAAAGGTGACTCCTATTTTGCAGAGTAAGGGTGTGGTAGGGCAAGAAAGTGTCTTATTCTTTTATAAAAGGTTTGAAAATCTTTCTGTTAACTTGTGATGAAGGTAAAAGCTGACCGGGTTAGATGGTGTTTCTTTAAAAGCTAAATGAGGGACTTCCCTGGTGGTCCCAATGCAGGGTGCCTGGGTTCGATTCCTGGTTGGGGAACTAGATCCTGCATGTCACAACTAAGAGCCCGCGGGCTGCAACTAAAAAAGATCCTGCATGCCACAAGGAAGATCCAGTACACAGCAACAAAAATCCAGCATGCCACAACAAAGACCCGGTGCGGCCAAATAAATAAATAAATATTAAAAAAAAAAAAACTAAAAACTAAATGACTGGCCTGAGAGGAGAGCTGGGAAAGGTCATATAGTTCTGGTGCCTTCAATCGCATCCCACTGCCCCTCCTCCCCCATCAGCTTCTAGTTCACTGACTCTTGGGGAAAGTCCACACCTTGCACACAGTAGATTCTTGGTGAACACTTGTTAAATGGATGAGTGAGTTATATGGTAGGACATGTAGAGACCTTTTGCCAATATTTATTACCTGCCAAAAAGAGCTGATTAGGATTCCCCCAGTTTCAAAGGCAGGATTGAGAGAGAGTTCACGAAAGAGGTGACCAAAGTGAAGTAGCTCACAGAGGAATTTAAGAGAGAGAGAGGTGAAAAAGAAACCACACCTTGGCCACATTATGGAATAGCTCAGATCAAACTGTAGTAAAGAAGAAAGAAAAATCAAGACTTGAACAAAGTGTGGGCTCTTGTCTCCACTGAAGACTCTTTTATAGGACTAACAAATCTTCCTTAAAACAGATGCTGATGATAAAGTGAAAATATTGGGAATGTTGCATGTGCTTGGGTCAATGAACTCTATCATGGAGGATGGCAAACTGTGCAATCCACGATTGAGATGGAACTAAGAAAGTAACTATTGCCCCCAGACACTCACAATTACCTCAAACTCAGAAATGTATAGGAGTCATGTGGCTGGTCAGAATTTTGCCTGATTCAGTGAACTGGTTGGGGAAACAGGATTATAGAGTCTTCCTTTGGACCAGCAGGTGGAGCATGGTGAGTGAGAAAACACCATGTAGCCTTGAAAAAAAAATAGTAATTTATCTAGCTACAAAGGTTATTTCACATGCATTGTACAGCAAGGGAGAGATTCTTTCCTGATAAATCAATAATAGCCTGGCTTAAAGTTGGCTTGCTTATTTCTACACCCAAAAATCAGGATTTTTTTTTTGTCTTCCTGTACAATAACATTGCTTTTTTCATTATGATCTATGACAGAAACCCAGCATTCCTGAGTGACTGAAAAATTAGTAAGGGTCAAGGCGTGGAAAAAGCAATTTTGTTTGCAATTTCCTAAAGGATGAATACATGAATAATAGAGGAGTCAGAATTTTCAAGAAGTCTTGACTTATGTTTTAATGTCAAAAGAAATCTAAATAATACATCTATAAAAAAGCAAAAGAAAATGTATTCATCTGTTTCAAAATAGGCATGACATAAAATCAGATTATAAATGAATGTTTGATGTATTTTTCTTTTACCTCATAAAACAAGGGGTTGTAGACTTTACTCCAAATACCAGAAAGGTCCTGGTCATGGTATCTTGTGAATTTTGGCAAGATTTCTATAAAATCCTGAAACACAAATAGAGAGAGAGAGAAAAAAAATTTCTACGCCAGAGTTTTGAAACTGAGCAGGACCCTGTAGGGCTCCTGGCACAAAAGCCTTTCTGTGTCCCCCATTTCTTGATTACATACAGGAAATAAGCTTCATTCAGCCTCTATGACCTTCCCTGAGTTCCATCAAGCAGTTTCAAACAGTTGCTAATCTGGGAAGTGAGGGGATGTGGAGAAAAGAGAGGAACAGTCAAGAAACAAGGTGATTGGGCAAGGTCCCTGTTCCTCCTCAAGAGATACACATAACAATATCTTTGAGCTGTTTTTAAAAATTTTTTATTTTTTTATTTATTTATTTTTGAGCTGTTTTTGCAGATACTGAAACCCCCACCAGGTGAGAGCAGTTAGCTGTATGCTGCCCACAAGGTGGGGACCCCTGACCATTGAAGCCAGAAAGTTGATGATGCTGGCTCCCACTTACCTCACCACCAACCAATCAGAAGAATATCCATGAGATGATCATGCCCCCATTGAACCATTACTATAAAGTTCCTCACTACCCCCTCCAGGTAGGGACACATGGTTTTGAGGGTATTAGCCCTCTGTGACTCCCTTTGCCTGGCAAAACAAAAAAGCTATTATTTGCTACTTCACCCAAAACTCTGTCTGCAAGATTTGTGTCGGGGTATAGAGGTCAGATTTGGCATCAGTTTCTCAACTTAAGCATTATTGATATTTGGACAGGATAATTCTTTGTTGTGGGGCTGCCCTGTGCACTGTAGGATACTCAGCAGCATCTCTGGCCTCTGCTCACTAGATGCCACATCATCCCTCGACCCTCAGTTGTGACAACCCAAAATGTCTTCAGACATTGACAAGTGTTCCCTGTGAGATGAATTTGCCTCTGTTGAGTACAGTCCTTCACATAAAAGTGCATCAGTAATACTGGCTAGGATTCACAAACACTAATTGATTATTTCTCATTTTTACATTAAACATGTGGGCATGTTACTGAGTCCGTTCATCTCTGGGTTATCAGTCTGCGACCTCCTTTCTGAAATGCAAACAGCTACAAGGGGTGATTTGCTACAAGAGATTATAGGGAAAGTAAAGAGAAAAAAACCAGGTGCAGGATGTAAATTACCTAAATTACACAGGATTAGGGGTGACAGGTTAGCTTTGTGAAGGACAAATCTAACTACAGGCACTACAGATTAGTAACAGTTAAAATAAAACTAAGAGTGATTAACTCTTTCAGGCCAGGTTATGTTTCTTCTCTATCTTGTTCACTGTTCCCTTTATTTTCCTTGTTCTCAGGAGAGGGAAAACTTGATTTCTATTTTTTGCTGTGACAGGTATAGCAACTGAGGACAAAAGAAAAATCATAACACTTTTAGGAGTCAGAAGAACTTTGCTAAAGATGCTGCAGCCATATTTTAAGCCTCATTAATTGCAAAGCGACCTGAATAAAAGATTCAAATGTGTTTTGAGCTGAATGGAAATTCTAAAATTGATGAAAAAGAGATAAATGATCTGCAAGTCTTAAATAGTAGATTATGTAACCAGAACTCAAAAGCTTTTTTTTTTTCATGAACTTGCCTAAATAGGACTATGCTGTTAGTAACACTTCTGGTTTTTCCCTGTGAAATGAGAACCATTATCTTGCTTCCTTCTGGATGTCTTTCATTTCTAGCACTAGATGCACATCTGTGTGCAGACACACACACATACATGCATATGCACACACGTGCACACACCCACACACGTACACAGGTGTAAAGAAATAAATTAGAGGTTCCAGAAAGTATCTTAATAGATTGATTAACCATTCAGTGAAGTTCTTGCAAAATTGCAGACTGTTAAAGTAAGCGCACATCCTACAATAAATATACAGAAAAATATAATTAAAAACCTATTATGAGGACAAAGAAATCATCCTAAAATGAGTCTAAATTTGACAATCTTTTGTAGTTTTGACTATAATCTGCAGGTTGGTGACTCCCAAACTGTAGTTAATTTTGTTGCTCTTACTTATCATCTGGGGCTAGTCCTATAATTCCAGCCCTTGTTGTATATCACCAGTTGGATGTTTCTCTTCATCCTCAAATTTGACAGGTACAAACCTGAACTCACCTTCTTAACTTTTATCCATTTCCTCTTTATAATCTTTCTACTTTTGCCAATGATGAAATTTATCATCCTGCTTCATAGACTAATCACTTTTTCTTGTCTGCTTTCACAACACAGTTGACCTTGAACAAGGCAGGGATTAGGGCCGCCAACCCACACACAGTGAAAGTCTAACTTCACAGTCTGTGTCCACTGTTTCACATCTGGAGGATTCAACCAACTGGGGATCATGGAGTACTGTAAGCAGATAGGTTAGGGGGTCCCCAGAGAAAGAGAACTAAGAATGGCTTTCTTGACAAAAAGAACTCATTTTGGCCTAAGCCATTTTTTGACCTAAGCCTGGCCACAATGCTTGCTCTTGAACAGGTCTCAGTAATTAATTATCTTAAGGGAAGGAATGCAGAAACTAGGGAGGAGCAATCAAGAAAGAGTAGTGCAGCCTTGGGGTAGGGTCCTGGTTCCTTACGGGATATACATAGTAATATACCTTTGAGTTCTGCAGAAACCAAGGCCCCCACTCAGGTAGAGAATGGAATGATGATGTTGACCCTCCGTACTTCAATCAACTAAAGGTTGAACTCTGTTGACCTTTGCCCCGAGTCTATGCTGAATTCTCCTCTGCTCAAGTGCCCTCACCCTTAGCTTAAAACTTCCCCAGCTTTGCTGTTC
The DNA here is from genome assembly GCF_965194805.1 of Balaenoptera borealis. Taxonomy (NCBI): domain Eukaryota; kingdom Metazoa; phylum Chordata; class Mammalia; order Artiodactyla; family Balaenopteridae; genus Balaenoptera; species Balaenoptera borealis. The sequence continues at coordinate 133,426,501 of NC_138862.1, forward strand.
ATGGAGACACTGCTTTAGGAGAGATCCCTGGTATTCTCCTTACTTGCTGCAAGTTATAATAAATACTCTCTTCTCTTGATCTTTGGCTTGGTTGTTTCTGTTGGCTCAACACCCACCAAGAGGCAAGCCCAGTTTTAGGGTAACAGTACTGTAGCATGAATTTATTTTAAAAATTCACACATAAATGTACCCATGCCGTTCAAAACTGTGTTGTTCAAGAGAACTGCATACCCAAAATAGACCCCTTTACTTCATTGTCCCCTCCCAGTCCAGATCACCACAATCTGGGTTTCAAAGAGCTTCCTATTTGGTCAGTTTGCATCACATTTCATCCTCCACACAGCAGCGACACTAATCCTTTTAATTTTGTTTTTGTAAGTGCTAATATTTTTAAAGCATCAATCAGGTCATGCCTTTCTGTGGTTTATAACCTTCACTGGCTTTCTGTTTACTGGGAATAAAATCCAAACTCAATTAGTCCACAGTGGCCTTTCTGTCCTGCTTTCTTTCTGCTGTCCCCTCACTCATTCCCCTCCAGTAACACTGGGGTCCTTCTTGCTGTCTCCTGTACACACAGGCTGGGGGTTTCTGCAGACTGTTCCCTGGCTGAGACACTCCCCTACTGACCCCACCCCAGCTCTTCTAGCTATCCTGCCCATCCGTATCATGCTATCTTGCTTTATTACCTTCAAAGAACTCATTGCCATTTGAAATTACTGTATGCATTTACTTATTTATCATCTATTTCCTACAAAATATAGACTCAGAGACAGCCAGGATCTTGCCTATCTTGTTCACTGTTGGTTGTTGTGTTGGCAAAGCCTAGAACAGGGCCTGGCATATTCGTAGCTACTCAGAAAACTTTTTTGAATAAGTTACTTCTTGTCTGTCATTTCTGATTCTGTCTTACCTTGTCATCCTTTGTCTGATGTCTTATCATCTAATTTCAGCCTTCATTTCCTTACTTCTGAATGGCTTCCACAGTTATTTTAAAGGCTCCAATATCTTTTCCCTCCAAGCCGTTGTCAGTCAAATGTCCCAAAGCACGGCATATCTTGTGTGCACAGTACTGAGGTAGGTACACAGGCTTCTTTTGTGTCCCCTGCTTTACATCTACATTTCCCCATATGACTTTCCAATTTTTCCATAAGAGAAATGACATTGCTAGTGAAAGAAGCACAGGACTGTAGTTTTAAAGGTCTAGGTTTTAATGAATTACTTAATTTTTCTAGACTTTAGTTTTCTCATCCCACATATTGAAAGAGTCAAGCTGAAAATAAATAGAATAATCCCATAAACATCTGTCCAACATTTTGCAGCTTACAAAGACTTTTCCTTCTTTAAAAAAAAATTATTTTATTTATTTATTATTTTTGGCTGCATTGGGTCTTTGTTGCTGTGCATGGGCTTTCTCTAGTTGCAGCAAGCAGGGGCTACTCTTCGTTGCAGTGCTCCGGCTTCTCGTTTCAGTGGCTTCTCTTGTTGCAGTGCACGGGCTCTAGGTGCATGGGCTTCAGTAGTTGTGGCTCGTGGGCTCTAGAGCACAGGCTCAGTAGTTGTGGTTCACGGGCTTAGTTGCTCTGTGGCATGTGGGATCTTCCCGGATCAGGGCTCGAACCCGTGTCCCCTGCATTGGCAGGTGGATTCTTAACCACTGCGTTACGAGGGAAGCCCAGACTTTTCCTTTTCTTAACTAACTTGGTTTTCACAAATCCCTGTGAAAGGAAGAAAGCTGGCCTCATATTTCTCTTCTATTTCTGTACAGCATTTAGCACAGCTCTGGGAATAACTTTGGCTGATTGATTGATTTTGTTAAATTTCTTAGTTGATGTTAGAATTGTTTTCATCTTAGTGAGTAGGTAGCTGAAAGCCACAGATAGACAATCTTTCTTGTTTCTCTCTTGCTCCCCCTGATGCCAAAAATTCAGCCTCTATGCACCAGTGCCAAATTGAATCTCAGAGACAGAGTTTTGTGTGGAGCAGAAGAGAACAACGTTATTGCTTTGCCAGGCAAAGGGGGACACAACAGGCTCATGCCCATCAAAACTGTGTGTCCCAACCTGGGGGGATTTGGTGAAGAGTTTTATAGCAATGATTCAAGGGTGGGATTGCTGATAAGGATCAGGGTGTGTGCAGGACCTGCATTCCTTTAATCTGGCCTCAGGTCGTCTCCTGATTTGCTTTTGTGGTTCTCAAGGTTATCAAACTGTGACCATCTCTGGAATGAAAAATGCTTCATCAAGTAGTTAATATCTTCCACTTGTTGGGGGTTTTAGTTCCGTAGACGAGCTCAAAGATATTGTTATGTTTATCCCTGAGGCTGAACCAGGACCCTGCCCTAAGGCTGCACTATTGTTTCTTGACTGCCCCTCCCTTGTCTCTGCATCCCCTCCCATTCCTGATTAACAATTGTTTGAACCTGAGCTTTGGAACTCAGGAAAGGTCAAGAAATGGGGGACACAGAAAGGCTTTCATGCCCAGGAGCCCCATAGGGTCCTGCTCAGTTTCACCCCTCACCCTCCCTGTTTCTTTCTTTCTCTTCTAGTATCACCTGTAGTCTATTTACTATGTAATTGAATCACTGTCTTTCAGGATTAAGGGTTAAACAGCTACCCTGGTCTATTGATAAATTGGCTAAATTTGGTGCTTCTGTCCGGTCTCTATCTACACAGAAAAGGCTGTGATTAAAGTGAATTTTTTTTTTCTTTTTGGAAGAAAATATTCACAACTCCTAAGAACACTGATCCTCAAGCATTACTGTGCATCACAGGCAGAATTATCTAGGGTGCTTGTTGAAATGCAGATTCTTCAGCATTCCCCCAGAGATTCCAGCTCATTGGATCCTGGATGTAGCCCTGGAACCTGCATCTTAACAAAGGCCCTGAGTGATTCAGATCCATGTAGCAGAGCACCACGCTTTGAGAAACATTGCATTTTAGTCTGTCTCTAATCCAGAGTCTTGCCAGAGCTTCAGCAGTTAGAGAGGATGTGGTCACTGTGGCTTCTGCTTGGTCTCACTCCCCATTTGCTTGTCACTCCTGGCTACCACAATCATCACCACCCCAACAGGATGGGAAAAGAGTAGGAAAAGAATAATATGTGCTTTGTGGTTTATGAGTTTCCTGAATGACCTGGCTAGCTGAAGAAGCAGGGACTCTGGGTGTAATTTGTTATTCTAATTTACAGCTGACTTTTGAGGAAATAGTCATCTTCCATAGAGGAGTGACTTTCAAACTTTAGCATGCACAGAATCACTGAGAGGACTCAGTAAAACAAGGATACCCAGGCTTTAACCCCAGAGTTTCTGGTTCAGTGGGTGTACCCAGAGAATTTACATTTTTGACAAGCAGTGCCTGGCCCATAGTAAGTATACACACAAAGTGCTTTGTTTTGATGAATGAATGAATCTTGGGTTGGGTCCAGCTCCCCCAGGTACATGATAACTTTCTTTGCAATCTTCTCATTCCACAAAGGCTTTTGAATTTCCATCCCTACTTATTACCAAGGTGTGATGTGTGTGCTTCTTTTTTCCTCCTTTATTTTATCTTTCCTCTCATGCCCTGCATTTGTGCTTTTGCTTCTAGAACAGTAAGCCAACCCCTGGACTAGATTGGAGTCTAAAACCACCATCATGTTGTCTTTTTAGGTTTGGAATTCAAGACACATCACACAACTTTGGGATGATTCTGGAAATTCTAAAAGGGACCTTCGCTTGTGGCATTAAACTCCACTCCCTATTTTGTTAGGTGTGCTAATGAAAAATCTCTTGATGTACCAACATTGCCATGAATTAAATTTTATTTTATTTTCTTCTTTTAGGAACTGAGAAGTAACTCCATTAGTAAAGAGAGTTAAAAAGGGAAAAAGTTTGGGTAGAAATGAATGAGTAAAGTAAATGAATGCCACTTCAGAGGTAAGAAGGGAAGCCAACTAGCTGTGAAAGGACTCAACCTAGGAATATGCCATGCACTTGCCATGAGGAAGGCCAAAAGGTCTGGCACACTAATGAAAGTTATCCAGGGCCTAGGAGAACACAGAAGCCTGCAGGAGAGGGGAGGGATGAAACTATGTGTTATATTGAGTGGAACTGCATGACATCTCAGAAAAGCTCTGGGCTTGAATCAGTTAGACCTGGGTTTGATACCTCACCAGATGATCCTGGGAAAATGATTTAATTTAAACTTTTGCATGTCTCAATCTCCATCTCTGCAAAATGAGAAAATCATTATTTCACCTGCAGGAGGATCACGAGAATTAAATGTGTAATATATGCAAAGCCATCATCATAGTACTGAATACACAGGATGCACTCAGTACACGAGATTTGTTATTATATGTGTTACTATTATTTTTGTTGTTGTTATGTTATTCATGCCTTAACTTAGCTACCTGCTATACTTCCTTTCCTGCTGGCCACAGTTGGCAGCATATTAGGGCAAATGAGAACTACCAGTTGAGCAAAGGGAAATATTTCTCCTTCAGAAAATATTTCTATTAATTTCTAATCATGTGTTCTCTACTTCTATTTCCTAGACTGAGAAGAAAAACTAATTCTTCCTTTGGATTTAGGACATGTCTCTGATCAGCTCACCAACCTGAAAATTTGCAAAATGCATTGGCATAAAAGCGGGAGAAGCCCATGTAAGTAAACTGAAGTGACCTCCTACTTGTCCCGGCATCAACCCTTCGTGCACAGTGGTCTGTCCAGCAAATGTTTCTGAAGGACCTGCAGGTCCCTATGGATGGCTTAGCTGCACTTTGGCCCTGGCGATTAGGGAGCCACAGTGTAGGGGAGAGAGATCAAAGGGCTGTTTGTAAGTTGAGTCAGGAGCCCTGGTTTTTGTTTTCCACGGGAGAGTTTTATCTGGTATGTCTTTTATAAGCCAACCCACAAGTTGGAGATGTGCCACCAGACAGTTACAACACCCAGGACACCACAGCGAAGCCCCAGCTCCTTTCCATTACTGTTATGTAATACCAAGACAATGTCACATGCCTTACTTTGTCATTTGGAGGATGCAAAATACAAAATGCAAAGAGCCTGGTATCTAGTGGATGCTTACAATATGGTAGCTGTAACTATAACTCTTACTTTAATAGAAGTGAAAAAGAGGTTTACAGGCCTTGAGAAGTTCCTGCCTGTGTTCAAAGATACTGTTCAAACATGGACAATAAGATGAAGGCAGATAAAAGGGCAATCAGTAATCTATTCTAACCAAAATTTAAGAAGGAAAGGACCAGTAAATCAGCAGATTAGTAAGTCAAACAATGGTTGAAATGAGTAAAATCTGTTTAGCTCTTGTTACATCTGAAATATAATTTTTTTCCAGTTTTTATTGGGCCAGGGCCCCAAAGCTGGTAAGAAAACTGATCGAACTTAAAAGAAAAAACCACAGGTAAATACTCCATTCTTTCAGAACAAAAAGAATAAATAGGAAATAATGACATTTTAATTAACTGGTTATGTGAACATTATAAAAAGCACACATGAGATAATTATGTGAGTATGTGTATATAGAAAACACAACACAATAGTTACAATGTTTTAGGCCTTTACCAAATAGGCTTCTAAGTTTTTTACATATTAACTCAATTAAGTCTCACAATAACTCCATGAAGTACTATTATCCCCATTTTACTGATGATGAAATTGAGACACAGGTAGGTTAAGTTACTCATCCAAAGTCACACAGCTTGGAAGAGGTTGAGCTGGCATTCAAACCCGGGTGGTCTGATTCTTGAGTCTGCACTTTTAACCACTGTGCTGTATGGTACTGTATAGTACACAATATTATAATTCCTTTGGTGTTTATTCCTCATATTCCTTTTTAAGATGTTCAAATATTTGCCTTTCATGTACCTATCTCTATGTCATCATCATCTTTCCAACAACTAAAATTAGAAAATGGAGTCGTTTTGTCTTCTTTCTCTTCCTTAATAACCACAGTCAACTCACAGGGATTTTTTTGCCTTCAAAGTTGAAAAAAAACAAAAACAAAAACAAAACCTCTTCTTTTCCTTTCCAGTTCTACTGCTTTCTTATCCAACTCAGGTCTTCACTGTGCTTTTTCTGACCTGTGGTAGTATCCCCTTTCTGTTCTCCCCCCTTCAAGCTGTACTTACACACAGATGTGTGTCTCCCCCAAGACAAAATATATTAGAATTTACAGGTGGGGGAGGCTTGAGTACAAACAAGATAAGCAGTTAGCCTGAGGTTCTAGTGGACATGTTAGCTCTCTAATAACTTATGTTCTCTTTTGTTTACTCCCTTTAAGTTACCTATCTGCCCCTATTAAATTTATAAGCTGAGAAATAATGAAGGATCATCTAGAACCTTGAGGACTTTATGTTAAACAAAATAAGCTGGTCACAAAAAGACAAGTACTGTATGAATCCACTTACATGAGGTATGTAGAATAGTCAAATGCACAGAGTCAGGAAGTCAAATGATGGTTGTGGGGGGCCTGGAGGGGCAGGGAAGAAGAGGTTGGGGAATTACTGTTTAATGGATATGGAGTTTCAGTTTTGTAAGATGAAGAGAGTTCTGGAGATGCATGGTTTTAATGATAGCACAACTATGTGAATACACCAAATTCCACTGAACTGTACACTTAATTCCATTGTTAAGATGGAAATTTTTATGTCCTGTGTAATTTACCACAATTAAAAGAAAAGAATAACTAAGGATCACCTAGATTTTATCCAAAAAGTTGGAAAGTTTCTGTTTTAGACTGTTGACTAACAGCAGCACCTTACATTTGTATCATGGTTTACACCTTCATATGTATTTCATGCCATTTGAACCTAAAGACAACTTTGTGAAATAGAAATTATAGTTATAATCATTATCCTCAACTTTAAGTTTGGGGAATTTGAGATCCAGCTGGATTAAGTGATCAGTTCTTGGTCCCATACCTGGTCAATGATGTAGAACTTGAATTAATGAAAGTTCAGTGTTTTCATTTCAACTTTTATTTTAGCACATAACATTAGAAAATTGGTAACAGTATGGGGCTGACAGCCTGAGCAGTAACTTGTCAATTTTTGCTTTCCTTAGGAGGACTGAGGAAGAACCCTGAAGTTCTGCTATCCCTGGAAGTATAAGAACCCTGAAGGTTTGCCATCCCTGGAAGTGTATGATGACCATCACCATTTGAATTTACCAAAACACAGTATGGAAGTTTCCCATCCCAATGTAGAGCTGATGTGCTTAAGATTTGGAGGCCATTTGCATGCATATGACTTGAGCAAAAATTTTGCATGGTTACCCATGAAGAATGAGATCCCCTACTTTGTGACTTAGTATCTCTTTCTTTACAAAACCTGAGTGGAATGAGGAATTTTTCTCTCTGTCTGGTCAGATTGTTTTGGACTGGGTTTTAGAGATCATGTTCTTCTGGATTTAAGTTAGAACACTGAGGCCCAAAGAGGGGAGAGCTGTTGCTCCAGGTCACAGAGCACATTAACTGATGTTTCTTTATTAGTTCACCTTTATCTTTTCTTCAGATGGGGCGTGATACAACGTTTGCTTGTGGCTGTCACTTGGGAAAGAGATTGACCCGGACTTTGCAAACCTTATACCAGTGATTCCTAATCTTTTTGGTAATTCAGAAGTATTGGGAGAGAAATATGGAACGAACTGCAGATACTGGCGTATTTGGGGCCTATTTCCCAGGCTAAACATGGCTTCCTTTTCTAAAACTCTCATGCCGCCTATAGAGATATTTTTAAATTGAAGAAAAGTGAGGTGTAACTTCAGAGATCATCAGAACATCTTTCCTATACTCCACAAACTTTGGTGTGCATACGAATCCCCTTGAAAACTTTATAAAACACAGATTTCCCAGAAACTCTGGTTCAGTAGGTTCAGATAAGATTAGCAACCTTGCCCTGCCAGATGTTATTAGAGCTGTAGGCAAAAGGGAAATCAGCAATACTAATCCTGTCTTTATTTAAACTATTGATATTTTTGAAAATCATAGAATTTTTACACTAATTTTTATTTTTAAAATAGTGTTAAAATATTATTTATCTTGATTTCAAAGATTTCTGCACCCCTTTAAATTATGTGCCCAACATGAGAGCCTCACTGTTCTCACCCTGGTTCCCTGATGTGACTCTAAGAATTGGAAGATGAGAGAGAAATTTCTTCTTTTGAAATTAAATGACCTGACTTTCCCTTGGTCTCTCTATAAGGAAACAAAGGTTTGGGTGAGATGAGTCCAGGTTAGGAGGACTATCCTGAGGTGTCGAGAACAGAATGGAACCAAGTAGCATTAGATCGAATAAAGCTAATGCTTCTACTCCTTGGACTGTAGTGACCTGTCTTGGCCAGCTTCCCTCACAAAGCTTCCCCCTTGTAATAAAGTGCTTTTCTCACATTCAGGACAGACTACCCCTAGAGAACAGAGCTGACAGTGACTCACACCTGAAGGAACTCAGAAGAACAGGGACAGAGCCCCATTTTTCTGAAACTGTCACCTAGGAATGAGTCTCCATTGTTCAGGTGCTGGCAGGAAAGTAGGACACATGTCTACCTTGCATGTGTGATATTATAGTTTATAGGAAAAAAATATATTTGGTGATCTGAATGACCAAATCTATATTTCCTGTATATATTTTGTCTTCATCGACAGTTCCTGGCTTGTGACTCCCCGGACCCTTGGCATTTCCTGAGGGGTAATGTTACCAACCTGGGTTCTTGGACTCTTTAATCAATAGAAATTGACAATAGGCCAGATGAAATTCAGGCAGGGCTTTATTGGGGCTCATGCTGCAGCACGAGGGAACAAAACCAAGTAAGAGGTGCCCTTGCTTGCTCCCCCAGGGGGGTGGACTGGTCTCTTAAATGGGGTGAAGGTCAGGACGGATCAGTGGATTGGGCTGGAGGGGTGGCTTAGGTGGTCTGCCCGTCCCCTTGGTGGTGCTGTGTACAGGGTTTATGCATGGTACCCTGCTTTTTGCTCCTGGCACCTCAGAAGTGGCAATTGGGTTTTGGCCTTTTTGTACCTTATTGTTCATAATTTGCCCCAACTGCACATGCGTGCAATTATTTTTAGTCCCTTATAGTTTCTTTACATTCAGTTGCTTGAGAAGATGTTTGTCCAGGTGCAAGCAAGCACTGCAGTAAATGGTCTCAAGTCCCAGGTCCCAGCCTATCTCAGAATATCTGTGGTCTCTGAAGACAGAACATACTCTTGTGATGAAAAAGGATTCTTTTCTCCTTTTTCAGGAAATGTACATATAGTCAGCAACATGAGAATCAGTGGTGGTAGTTAAAGAAAAGTGTTATAAGAAAAATGCAGGAATCCACAG